>NC_067204.1:15347948-15354064 GCF_026262505.1 Trichomonas vaginalis G3 | reverse complement strand
AATTTCTCAAAAAACATGATAACTTGATATTTGTAAATATCATACTTTATAACGTAAATAAGAACTTGACCTATTAAGAAAAGCAGTAATGAAAAGAAAATCTGAAATTCATAAAAATTACAAGTTTCTGATGACAATTAGCTTAATTAAACCAGGTACAAGATTATATAATTGTATTTTCTATCCAATTATCCATATAATATCTTATCCAGAAAAAATAACTTGATCAATACCAAATGATTTTTTAACTAGTAAATAAAGTATTTTCTTTACACACACATTGTATATCATAGTTTTTTTTTTGGTTTCGCAAAACATCCAAAAACAAATATGCTATAAAAGTGACAATTTTAGCAAAACGAAACCCTTATATAGAACCTTCTTGCTATTGTGTCAAAATTGCGCAACCGATAGCAAAAATATCTCGCAATATCAAAATTGAGATATTGAGTGAATTATGCATTATAGAGATTAAAAATCTGATTTGTGAAAACATCTCATCAGTTTCTAGCTAATTCAAAAATCTTTACTATCTTATTCGATTAAAATGAAAAGGGAATAGTTTCATTATGCTTTAAATGACAGCCTTATAATATAATCATAGTTTTCGCTCAATATGCAGCATTTTTTTTTCGAAATCTATGGTCAATATCCTAAATACTGATTGCTTTGCATTCATATCTCTTACATTTTCTATACCCACATCACTATTCATTGCTATTCCTATCTTTTTCATTTTTGTTTGTTTCTTATAATTTCTCAAAAAACATGATAACTTGATATTTGTAAATATCATACTTTATAACGTAAATAAGAACTTGACCTATTAAGAAAAGCAGTAATGAAAAGAAAATCTGAAATTCATAAAAATTACAAGTTTCTGATGACAATTAGCTTAATTAAACCAGGTACAAGATTATATAATTGTATTTTCTATCCAATTATCCATATAATATCTTATCCAGAAAAAATAACTTGATCAATACCAAATGATTTTTTAACTAGTAAATAAAGTATTTTCTTTACACACACATTGTATATCATAGTTTTTTTTTGGTTTCGCAAAACATCCAAAAACAAATATGCTATAAAAGTGACAATTTTAGCAAAACGAAACCCTTATATAGAACCTTCTTGCTATTGTGTCAAAATTGCGCAACCGATAGCAAAAATATCTCGCAATATCAAAATTGAGATATTGAGTGAATTATGCATTATAGAGATTAAAAATCTGATTTGTGAAAACATCTCATCAGTTTCTAGCTAATTCAAAAATCTTTACTATCTTATTCGATTAAAATGAAAAGGGAATAGTTTCATTATGCTTTAAATGACAGCCTTATAATATAATCATAGTTTTCGCTCAATATGCAGCATTTTTTTTTCGAAATCTATGGTCAATATCCTAAATACTGATTGCTTTGCATTCATATCTCTTACATTTTCTATACCCACATCACTATTCATTGCTATTCCTATCTTTTTCATTTTTGTTTGTTTCTTATAATTTCTCAAAAAACATGATAACTTGATATTTGTAAATATCATACTTTATAACGTAAATAAGAACTTGACCTATTAAGAAAAGCAGTAATGAAAAGAAAATCTGAAATTCATAAAAATTACAAGTTTCTGATGACAATTAGCTTAATTAAACCAGGTACAAGATTATATAATTGTATTTTCTATCCAATTATCCATATAATATCTTATCCAGAAAAAATAACTTGATCAATACCAAATGATTTTTTAACTAGTAAATAAAGTATTTTCTTTACACACACATTGTATATCATAGTTTTTTTTTGGTTTCGCAAAACATCCAAAAACAAATATGCTATAAAAGTGACAATTTTAGCAAAACGAAACCCTTATATAGAACCTTCTTGCTATTGTGTCAAAATTGCGCAACCGATAGCAAAAATATCTCGCAATATCAAAATTGAGATATTGAGTGAATTATGCATTATAGAGATTAAAAATCTGATTTGTGAAAACATCTCATCAGTTTCTAGCTAATTCAAAAATCTTTACTATCTTATTCGATTAAAATGAAAAGGGAATAGTTTCATTATGCTTTAAATGACAGCCTTATAATATAATCATAGTTTTCGCTCAATATGCAGCATTTTTTTTTCGAAATCTATGGTCAATATCCTAAATACTGATTGCTTTGCATTCATATCTCTTACATTTTCTATACCCACATCACTATTCATTGCTATTCCTATCTTTTTCATTTTTGTTTGTTTCTTATAATTTCTCAAAAAACATGATAACTTGATATTTGTAAATATCATACTTTATAACGTAAATAAGAACTTGACCTATTAAGAAAAGCAGTAATGAAAAGAAAATCTGAAATTCATAAAAATTACAAGTTTCTGATGACAATTAGCTTAATTAAACCAGGTACAAGATTATATAATTGTATTTTCTATCCAATTATCCATATAATATCTTATCCAGAAAAAATAACTTGATCAATACCAAATGATTTTTTAACTAGTAAATAAAGTATTTTCTTTACACACACATTGTATATCATAGTTTTTTTTTTGGTTTCGCAAAACATCCAAAAACAAATATGCTATAAAAGTGACAATTTTAGCAAAACGAAACCCTTATATAGAACCTTCTTGCTATTGTGTCAAAATTGCGCAACCGATAGCAAAAATATCTCGCAATATCAAAATTGAGATATTGAGTGAATTATGCATTATAGAGATTAAAAATCTGATTTGTGAAAACATCTCATCAGTTTCTAGCTAATTCAAAAATCTTTACTATCTTATTCGATTAAAATGAAAAGGGAATAGTTTCATTATGCTTTAAATGACAGCCTTATAATATAATCATAGTTTTCGCTCAATATGCAGCATTTTTTTTCGAAATCTATGGTCAATATCCTAAATACTGATTGCTTTGCATTCATATCTCTTACATTTTCTATACCCACATCACTATTCATTGCTATTCCTATCTTTTTCATTTTTGTTTGTTTCTTATAATTTCTCAAAAAACATGATAACTTGATATTTGTAAATATCATACTTTATAACGTAAATAAGAACTTGACCTATTAAGAAAAGCAGTAATGAAAAGAAAATCTGAAATTCATAAAAATTACAAGTTTCTGATGACAATTAGCTTAATTAAACCAGGTACAAGATTATATAATTGTATTTTCTATCCAATTATCCATATAATATCTTATCCAGAAAAAATAACTTGATCAATACCAAATGATTTTTTAACTAGTAAATAAAGTATTTTCTTTACACACACATTGTATATCATAGTTTTTTTTTGGTTTCGCAAAACATCCAAAAACAAATATGCTATAAAAGTGACAATTTTAGCAAAACGAAACCCTTATATAGAACCTTCTTGCTATTGTGTCAAAATTGCGCAACCGATAGCAAAAATATCTCGCAATATCAAAATTGAGATATTGAGTGAATTATGCATTATAGAGATTAAAAATCTGATTTGTGAAAACATCTCATCAGTTTCTAGCTAATTCAAAAATCTTTACTATCTTATTCGATTAAAATGAAAAGGGAATAGTTTCATTATGCTTTAAATGACAGCCTTATAATATAATCATAGTTTTCGCTCAATATGCAGCATTTTTTTTTTCGAAATCTATGGTCAATATCCTAAATACTGATTGCTTTGCATTCATATCTCTTACATTTTCTATACCCACATCACTATTCATTGCTATTCCTATCTTTTTCATTTTGTTTGTTTCTTATAATTTCTCAAAAAACATGATAACTTGATATTTGTAAATATCATACTTTATAACGTAAATAAGAACTTGACCTATTAAGAAAAGCAGTAATGAAAAGAAAATCTGAAATTCATAAAAATTACAAGTTTCTGATGACAATTAGCTTAATTAAACCAGGTACAAGATTATATAATTGTATTTTCTATCCAATTATCCATATAATATCTTATCCAGAAAAAATAACTTGATCAATACCAAATGATTTTTTAACTAGTAAATAAAGTATTTTCTTTACACACACATTGTATATCATAGTTTTTTTTGGTTTCGCAAAACATCCAAAAACAAATATGCTATAAAAGTGATAATTTTAGCAAAACGAAACCCTTAATTCATTTACCCATATGTACTAAATTACTAGAACTATTATGTTTCATAGTTACTGTTTGTTCTACGGCAATAAAAATTCTATTCAATTTTCCAATCAGCAATACTTAAAGATTATTGTAATAACTCAAACAGAAATCGGTAAAGCATTTATATAAACGAAACTGTCATATAAACTATCGATTAATTTTTTCATTCAAAAATTAATTTTGTTTCTTCGGTATATTACAAAATGCTGTTTAATCAGAACTTGTTTGTGCTTTAAATCGTTAACAGAAATCAAGGTTTATTACAATTTCACGAAAGAATCTTGAAAGTGAGCGAATACAGCCTAAGTAACTTAGAAAATCTAAATCTTACGCATGTATAAATCTAAGCAGCTGAAGAAAATTGTGAAATAAAAGTTGATTTTGAATTGTGGGAATAAATACATATTTTCGCTTGGTTTTGGGGATCAATGTATTCAACTTGAAGGTTTTTATTTAAATATATATGATTGAGTGTTGAAAAGCTTGTGGATAAATAAAAATTGAATAAACGATATTTTTTTTTATCAATGAAACAGTACTCATCTTCTGTATGGGCATTAGGTCTTGTATTTAATGAGAATTTTCTGAGAAATTTGCATGTTAAAATTGTTGGGAAAATATCTTTAATTGCAATGAGAATTTGGAAGTATGAGTCGAGGAATAACGATTCTTCTTTGTAAACTAAATATTAGATATATTCAGTAATAACGCAATTTCATGTAAGTAAAAATAAGTTGTAAATGAATTGATCAGATCAGACTGATATTGAAAACCTGAAGTGTTTCTCTGGAAATGAAATTAGATGCCTTATTCAACTTTTTATTGATAAAGTGAGAGAAATTATAAAGGGTATCAAAAAATGACAAATATATGTAATTATAAAATACAAAAATGTGAATTTATTTATCCATTTTCTATGCAAATGTTGAGATAATTTCAAAAATTTTGAAAAATTCTTTGAATTTATTGATAATTTATAGAATAAATAGAATATTTGTATATTATATGTGATTTTTGATGATTTAATATTTTCCAAAAATAATTCAAATTTTGAAAAATCAATAATTATTCAAAAAATTGATTGTTTATTTTTCAAATTTCAAATTTTTTTGGAAGAAATTAGAGTCCTCACTTAAGTCAAAATGAAATAATATAAGGAATGTATTCTATTTTGACATTCATTTTACAATTTATATTGATATTCAAAAATTAATTGTAATTCCAAGTTTTATCCTATGGAATGCACAATAATATTCTTGGATAGTTAAAGCCTCATAGTAGAACAACTTCATCAATATGCTTGGTCAAATTAGTTTTCTTATTAGGTCAATTCTTTTGAATCTCAAAAAGAGAGCATGATATTTTATATTAAGAGTATAAATATGCCCTATCAGATACATCCAGATGACATTAACCTCATACCCTCAATTTTTGACTTTTGCAACTTTTTTATGACCCCTACCCAGGTATCTAAAATACCATTTATCGCCTGAAAAGCACCCTTAATTTATGCCAATTGACAAAATAAAGATATGTTTAGAATGCTGATATGATGGAGAATCATTCTGCATCATTATTGGCCAGCAATATATAATATTTAAGAAATCTACGAGATTATCTGATTTCATGAAACTCAATGTATACTAAGTTTCAGACTTTGAAATTTTAACATGTTGATATGGGTACATAGGGTTTATGATTCCAGTCATTTATTTAAAAAATTACAAAAATGAATTAATATGATGTGAGTAACAATGGTAATAAACGCTTAATTACTAATATATTATTTCTTGGTAGGAATGAAATGTTTTGGTGACATTTATAGAAGTTAAGCTGAGAATCAAAAATGCAAAAATTATTTTAAATATTACAAGCATTATTTGATGTCATTGAGTTTAGAGTCGTGTAGATATATGAGTACAATATGTTATTGATGTATATATGCAATAATTGTGAAAATG
>NC_067204.1:15306512-15347848 GCF_026262505.1 Trichomonas vaginalis G3 | reverse complement strand
CTTGAGAGCTCCATTGTAAATGATTGTACGGGATGGAAGATCTCTCAGTACTGCTTGAAGTGGTGTTCTTCACGTCTAACGAACCGAATCTGTGGTATCGCTAAGTGCGAAATCCGGAATTCGATTCGGGAGGACAGAGGACTGGAAAGGCCTGTTCGTTCTTCCATGTATGGGTGGCCTTGGCATATATCTTTGGCGTAAGCGGTTGAACAGACCGTGGTCTATCGAAGGACTCTTGGTCCTGCTTCTTGACTGAGATTTGGAATTGCTGGGGTGGATAGCGCTTGGCTGGAACATCCAAAGGGTGGGGAGTAAGGAGCATAGGCTGAGGAGGGTAGTTTCGGGAAGCCTTTGTATGGGAAATTGGGACTAGGGTTACAACCTTGAGGTGGAAGAATGTGGGTAGTAATTGTGGAGGGATTGCCGGAATACTGACGGGTGGCAGCGATCGGGGCTGGTGCTTTATGGTTTCTCTGTTTTGGTGAATGGATATGCTCGGTTGTGTGGGGTACGTTGTCGGACATTCTGTCTGAAACAGTACAAGATAACCTTTTTGGTTCATGAAGACAATACATATATAAGATCTTGTTCTGAAGCAAAGTGAAGGTATGTTCTGAAAAAGTACAAGTATTGTTTCTGAACAGCAGTACAAGTATTTGTTTCTGAAAAAGTACAAGTTATGTCTGCTGAAAGAGTACCTAGTTTTTCCACTGAAATGCTCAAGCTTGTTTCTGAAACAGAAAAATTTTTTGCTCGATGCGAAATTTGAGATGGCTGTTTACGGGCATTCTGTTCTGAAAAAGGCAACAAGTATTTGTTAACTGTAAAAAAAGTACAAGTCTTGTTCTGAAAAAGACGAAGTATTGTTCTGAAGTCAGTGCAAGTAATTGTTTCATGAAAAAGTACAAAGTATTTGTTCTGAAACAGTACATAGTATTGTCTGAAAGAAGTAAGCGGGAAGTTTATCTGTTGCTGAAAGCAAGTGGTCAAGAGTGGACAACATCGAGCCATTAGATGCAGGCAATATTTACCTTATAGAGATAAATGAAGTCTGTATAAGTCAGTAGCTTGCTGCATAAGGGAAAAGCCAACAAGTTCAGCTTCTGGTTTCTGAATGAGGGTGCGCTGTAAAATCGAAAAGATGTTGAAATCCGGAATTCCAATTCAAATACCGCCTGTGACGCATAAAAGAAGATGAAGATAAGACAGCTCTTCTCAAAAGTTCTTGTGTTCAAAGGCGCCCATGGATACAACTTCCAAACAGAGAGAGTCCAATTTCCACCGAATTTATCAAATTCTCAAGCAGCACTGTGGTTCCGACTTCTCAGGACGGCCGTTCTTTCATAACCCAGAAGGCGACATCCAAACCAATTCAGTAAAACATCCTCATTTTAAACTTCAACTTTTTTTATGATTTTTACAACACTCGTACTCAACAGTTTGTGGTACCAACTATTTCAACTGTGAACCTTGTATTGACCGGTCTTCTGCAAATGCAAGTTCGGTCAATACCAGTTTATGGTGGCAAAGAAGACAGTGGGGAATGTTATTCTGACATTGTTGTGCGCTCGAGAACGAGGATTTGAAATTTTCAGAGCCACCTCCCCCAGTACTCCAAACACCAACACTCAAGTTGCCAAAGACTCATGTGAAGAAAAGCCTTCTGGTAAGTTTCTTATAGCCATATACATGGCATCGCTTTGAGTAAGAAAACATTTTTCATTTTTTGAATGAACAAGTTAAAATTCGTCCCACACCAAACTCAAATGGACGGATGAAGAAGTTTTCAAAGCCATTGGTGAAGGTCGTTGAGAACGACAGTAGACGGCGAACTTGAAGGAGCTCAAACACAAATTGCAACCAAATTGCAGGAAGTCAAGGAACAAATAGCTCCACTTAAAGCTACCAAAGCTACTCTACCTCAATGGATAGTTAACGTTTAGATGTCAAGAGTGGAATAAGGACAATTAAAATTAAAACTTCTAATAACTAACGAAGCTATACTCCAAAAGTTTAGCAGAAATGACGAGAAGACTTTACCAGAGCATACTTACATGTAAGGGACTACCGTCATGCAGTCCGACCAAAGATGAATTTTCTGACATTGGTCCCATTTGTCCGAAGTCAGCTCAGATGTTTGCGAGACTGCTGCCCAACATTATGCCAGAATATGAGACCTTGCCTGAAACTAATTCCGCAATCTCAAAAAACGCTTTTTTGGTTCTCATGTTCGAACTTCTATTCGGAAGAGACAACAAACGTTTCAGTAAGAAGAACAGAGATATTATGTTTAAACTTGTTGTATGACATCCACTGTCATCATAACAGGCTTTTTGAAGTAAAACCGCCATTTAAACCAAACTTCATTTTTTTTCGATGTCCCGAACAATGCACCGGAAGCCGAACACAATGGCAGATGTCCTTTCAATGTTGCAGACAAGCGCCCAGTTCAAATTCAAATTTTGAAATTTGAAAGCTCATCTGACAAACACCGTAAGACTCTCCACAGTAGTCCTTTATGGAAGAGATGACCAAGCCTCAAAGCGATGTCCTCATGAACCAAGACTTCCAATAAGAAAGTCCTGAACGATTTTTCGCGGGAACCTGCGCCAATAAACCATCAGAGAACCAAAACCTTGCCCGACTCAGTCTATCCGTTTCTTCGAAGAGATAGACGCCATCTGGAAGTACTGGAAACGGACAGAACCTCCAACACCGTAATTCGTGAGTACCAAATTTGAAGAAGGAATTTCGAAGGAAAGAAGAGAAACACGAAGAAAGAAGAGAAACACGAAGAAGTTCCCTGAAGCCGCAACATGGGCAACCCTTGTTGCCCTCGATCGCACTCTACGAATTCCCCACCGCTACCATACCAATCCGCAACAAGGAAGACAGCGCACAGGTACTCTTACGCCAGTCCTCAACAACTTGGGACAAATTGAACCTTCACCTTCGAATCGCGTTCAATTCTGCCAGTGGGGCAAGCTTGTCGCAATTCCAATTGGGTTTCCAATCCCAGGCAAGAAGACGAAGGTCAGACACATTGACGGTGAAACAAGCTCAACAACAAACCGTAATGGGAGAACCTCGAGTGGTTCTAAGAGTAAAAAAATTTTTATTTTAGGGGGAAACCCACGTAAATTTAGGTGTTTAGTAGCGTAAGCGGCCTTAAAATTAATGAGAATGTTGGACAAAGTAGTTCCTGAACCTCCTGAATTGGACTCTTCGTTCATCCCAGTTGCCGTAGGAGGTCGTCCCAGAGGAGTTGGTAGAATTGCCAAATCCAAGGACGATTTGTCCTCCCATGGCATTGAGGCATGTACTGCTACGTAGGTTTCATGACCTCTGCCTTGCACCAAAGAACACCCTCCCTTGAACGTAAGGCTTCTTCGAAGTGCTCGAATGCGATTGGCTGCTGACGCAATCCGGAAATGAACACTTTTTTGTCCGTTTGGTCAACATTTTGGTGTCTCGTGCCTGATATCCGACGAAAAATACAAACAAACGGTTAGTATATGAGTTTGAGACCGAAGAATGGTGTAACTCGACCTGTCCGATTCAAATTCGGAATAAAATTTTTTTTATTTTCCATCAATGTTTTAACTATTTTCACACCATCTTTCTTTAACAACCGCCAAAGTACTTTCCTTTCGATATTACATGAACTTCGTGAAAAATTTGTTCCAATTTGAATTGACCCCATCTTTAACCGACCATGCCCTATTTCAATGAGTTTGTTAATAGCCTTTCGATTCGTCATGAGTGGCATGATGTTCTCATAGTAAACCTTCACTTTGGATTTGACTTCGAGACGAATTGTTGTAGTTGTCAAAGGACTGCCTTTGCGAACTGAGGGTACAACCAATGTTCGACCAATAGGTTTTTAAGATGTGGTTACTCATAGCCAGCTTGACCTTAGAGTGATATTCGGTACTTACAAAACAAAAGTTGAGAAGAACCTTTTCCCAAACAGAAGTTGGTCGACCTTCTCATAATGTTTACTCTTCATCTCTTGAGTTTCTAACTGGATATAATCCCCCCATGTCGAAATTCATAAGCAATTTGAAGTGTCTTGCAAGTTTGGGGTTGAAGCTTTCCCAAATATCAATACAGTTGCTTTGCTATGAACTGTTTTCCACTGTATAGTTCTTTCCTGGGAACTCACCGGTCTTCGTTTAGTGGAATTCCAGTCGGGAATATATTGGACAAACCCTCATGATGCAGCGTTAAGGGTCAACATAAGTAACTTTCTTTTCATCTGGAGTCGAACTGTCGCAACCTAATCGGTCAGTTTGTGGAAATTCAGCGAGTCTCTTATTCTGAGAAACTTCTCCTGTTATCTCATAAACATCGGTCGAAGCAAACCTGTTTTCATATAAAACCTTCTGACCTAACTCAGTGCTCTCCAATACAATTTGACGTCATTGGAGTCTCAATGGAAGTCTTGTTTATAGCATCTGAAGTTCTTGCAACCTCATTGGTGGGAAAGTTCTTCGGTTCAGGTTGTATCCGAACAATCCAACTCCTTTTGAACAGTGTACTTCTTTTGTGCTATAAACCTTGTCTGGAAACATACTTTGGTCTTACCGAACAATGAAAAAGTTTGGTTTTCGTCTTTTGTACAAAAGTTTTCTGTCAGCTGTCATGCCTGAAATTGGTTCCAACACAACCTTTCTGGAAAAATGAATGTTTACAGCTCTGACAAATGTTGCACTTGCCTTTTTCCGAACAAATGGGTTTGTAAGACTTTCGTTCAACATGAATGGTTGTGGCAATTGCAATCTTTCAACCACATGGTAACTAGTCTTTGTCAACAAACATTAGTCGTCATGTGAAGTAACTTTAGCTGTAAGTATGTGACTCGGATATTGACATTTCGCAACGGTGCAATTTTCCAATTCCTCTGAGGCATGTACCGTTGTCTTACACAATGAATCGCGAAGATCTTCATCTTCTCATCTGTAAACAAGACCGAGAGTTCCTGAGACATGTAGAATACAAGGTTCATTGAATTGTTTCAATTGAATTGTAAATTCATACCTTGTCAAGTCAATGTCAGACTTATTTATGAACGGGAAGTATCCAGCATGTTTTGTCTGACTGCTTGAGGGTTAGGTTGGTACCATTCGAATTGACACTTGCAATTCCTTAAATTGCATTCAAAATGTCTGAGTCGGAGTCAACCATTTGTTCTTCTTTTGTAGTCTTGGAAAGCGTCAAGAAGTTTGCAGCTGTTGTTCATTGCCATTTGCATAGTAATATGTCTCCAAATCTGTTATGGTCAATCTGAGATTGTATCCTTTCTTATTTCCGTCTTGTATGGCAGCAAGTACACCCATGAAGCCTTCTTTTGTTCTTTCCTTCGTCAAGTTTTACTGTAAGGTTCGACAATGTTAATTTGACTTCTAACTTCACGATACTTTTCATAATGCTATATCTTGTTCTTTCCATGGGAGCATGTTGCGTCTCACCTTTTCCTTTTTTCCTTCCTCAAAGGATGCAATTGTCGTCATGTTTCCAGTAGAATCTGGCAAGCGTCGTGTCCTCAACATTGAGGTTCACTAACATCGAAAGGCATGTCCATAAGACTTCTTCTTCTAACTTCTCTAGTCTGTTTGGATAATTTGCGCGGCGCTGTTTCTAAAGTCCATTTCGTAGCGAAAGACAGATCATTGTCATAGACTTTTTATGGTCCTTCCCTTCTATATTTAAAATCTTTGAAGCTCTCCAGCCATATCTTTCTAACTCTGCTTTTATTCTAGCAGACCTTCTATCACCATTCTATACGGGGGCATTTTTAATAAAAATAAAAAAATGTTTTTATTCTTTTACTTTACGCGTAACCACCCCACTGCCAAAAGTCTTTGACGCCACCCATACCAGCTAATGAAGGTTGACTTGGTTTAGTTTCCAAACTAAACTTTGGTTTTGTTTATCTTCAGTTTTTGGTTTCTTCTTCTATCGGTTTTCGTCACTTTTCGGTTCCTCGGGCTGTACCCCACCTGCAGGAACAGTTGTGTCGTCAACATCTTCAATAAATATCATATGCCATTTGTTTTTTGTTTTCCTTTCAACTTTTTGTGTTTGTTGTAAAGTTTAGAATATTTCGACTCTAAGTCAATGAGATGTTCTATAATGAACTGTTGGTCAGTGAAGTAAACTTTTCCATCTGTGTCTCGAAAGCTCCTTCAGACTTCAATATTTTATTTGTGAGAGTCTGTTTCTTTTTGAGATACTAGCCGTTCCATTTCTATGAAAAAGTGACTTTATAGTTAGGGTTTGTATTTCCAGACCTGGCACTTTCTATTATTGAATTTTTCTCTTCATCTGTAAGTTCTTTGACAGGTTTTGACAATGGTTCTGAACTTTTTGTTTGTGGTGTCAAATCTACCGTTTCAACTTCTTCGGTCATTTCATCTCAGTAAAAAATTTTAGTTTGGTTTGTTTTCAACTGGTTGTTTAGGTTTTTTAAGTCGGTCTAAAACTTCCTGAGGTATAGGAAGAACTTGACAAACACGTGGTTGTGTAACTGCTGGAAGCCGACAAATCCATCTTTGAACCCATTTGTCTCAATGCTGTATTGTTCATTTCATCTCAGTAAAAAACTTACATTCCCCACGTTTGAGGCGGTTGAGGTTGGTTATTGTTTACCCCATTGTTGTGCATGGTTATATCCTCTGTTAAAGAATCTTTCACCTTGGTCATATAGTGCCCTGCTTGGTTATAGTAGTCATTTGCTTTGTTATAAAGTTTCCTGCTTGTCTTCCTACATTGTCCATCCTCTTGAACTTTTCCTCTTGTTTCAGGATTTGGAATAAGATTTGCTGCATCTCGTGCTACATCCCAACCTTTCTGTACAGTTTGTATAATAGGTTGTGCTTTCTCTTTAAGTATACCTAATGTACTCAAAATCTTCCTTCCACACTCCAATACACCTCTAGCTATTGTTCCAACTGCGGGCAAAAATCTAAATCTGGATGCAACTCCTGCTAATGCGCCAAATAAACCCATTTCTTATGGGTTAAAAAATGACGAATCCAAACAAGGACCCCTATGTTTCTAAAGCACAAAGAAAGCACTCATGGTAAAAATCTTTAGTTCAACACCAAATGCTTGGTTTATGGATATCTTGGAAAACATTCCGAGGTATAGAGAAGATGGACCACCATACTGGCTAATATTTGTCGGTCAAAACACAAGATACTGTGAAGCCATACCATTATGGTCCAAAAATATTTTAGATGTGAAAACTGCTTTGACAATATTCGTTGACAAATACCATCCAACAAAACTGACATCTGACTGTGAAAGTTCTTTCAAATCAGATGATTAAAAAACTATCTGCGTTCAAAAAATGTAAACCAATATTTCATTGTCGACCAAAACCATTCTGCTCTTGGTGTCATTGACAGTTGTATAAAAATCTTAAGAGACTTAAATCAACCACAAGGTGGTGAAGCAAATGAAATGTCATATGACGACAAATATAGACACTTCTCCATGGCAAAGATGAGACAAGTTTTAAATATTTACAATAGCCGTAAACAAAAAGGTTTGGGAAACCATTCCCCCGAAGAAATGAAAAACAACCCCGACTTAGAGAAAGACTATATATTTAATAGTTTAGTCAAAAGAGACAAACAAGAAAGAATGCCAGGCTTCAAACTTAAGAAAGGTGACAAAGTAAAAATAGAAATACCTAAACGCGACCCATATGAAAATACTATTGACTATGACAACAATGGGAACTCGACAGGTACTCACATTCGTGTTCGTAAAAATAGAAGAAAGTATACAAGAGAATATTATGAAGTTTTAGGCAAACATGGCAAAATGTACAGACTGCAAGCAGAAGATAAAACGACTATTGTCAGACCTCGTTTCAAACTTGTTAAGGTTCAAGGTGGTATACTTTCAAAGACAGTTCCTAACAAATATAAGACAACTCCTGACGAATATGCTAAAGAAGTTGAAAATGACGACTAAGCAATTCTATACCATGCGTAAACTGTCATGTAAGGTGGCATGTAGTCTTTACTTTGTCCCGTTGTTTGCGTATATCCTGAAACGATGTGTATGGTTTCCTCTCCCTGAGTGTCATCCAGTAACAATTTATAGCAAACTTAACGTCGTCTTTAACATCATATCCTTTACCTTTTGTCATTCCTGACCAATCCCAATATCTATGCTTATGCCAACCTGCTTGAGATGTACTTAAATCTATGTAGTGACTGTGTGCAGGTAAATTTTCACCTGAAATCGTTTTACTTCCACCTGTTTCCTTTGAAGAGTTTGCACAATACAAAAACCTGTCGACTATTTGAGTCCAAGTTCCGAGACCAAGTACTACTTCTGGTCTGGTAGAGTTCATTGACGTATAAATAGAACCTATAGGATATACTGTTTGAAGTATTTCTGTCTTTAATGTTTGAAGCTCTGTTTTGTCTGCTTTTTTATATAACTTTTCTTCAAGTTCATTTACGTCAGAGATGCTATGTCTATGATATTTTTGTGGGTATGTTCCTTCTGTCCATGCTAAAATACGTTCTTTTGTTGCATCTACATATCCAGCTATCCATGTCGAGTCTGCTTTTGTATTCCTTAACTCTGTAACACCTTTCTCAAGCTCTTTCAACTGTTGTCCATCTTCCATTAAACCTCTGGTATGACTTGAAACCGTTTGTGTCAACATATCTACAGTTTCTTTGTCGGCTTTAAGGTCTAAACATCCTGAAACCCACCCTGTATTGGCTTTACCTTCTAAAATCTTCGATGTCCGTTCATGGTACCATTCACCCTTTTTATAATTTCATTGTCTTTTTCATCCACATATTCCTTATCTGCCTTCTTCACTAACCCACTAGCCAGATATGCTAACTCATCGTCAACATACTCTTTGTCAGCTTTCTTTTCAACATCCTCTTTTGTTGCATATGTTGCATCTGCTCTGTCATGTTCTTCTTGAACTTTTTCAATGACATACTCTTTGTCAGCTTTGTTGTCATATCTGCTTTCAAAAGAAGTTCATCTATAGGTTTCTCGTTTAAAGTTCTTTTTGTTGGATTTATACAACAGTATGGTTCTTGTTGTCTTGAAACAGAAACTCGTCTGTCATTGGGTTTATCGTCAGTTTTAAGTTTCCTTCTTTCAATGACTCAGATATCTTAGAATAGTTTGAAAAGTTTGTTGTGTTCTTATTTAGAGCTTGCAAAATGAGTTGTCGGTTGTGTTGTATTTCTCTCATAGACGCTGTTTCTTTCGACATTTTTATTCTAGATAAAATATGCTTTCAATAGAAAAAGAAAATTCAAGAGTTGCTACAACTAAACCATTAGATGAACTTTTTACGAATGTCGGTCAAAAGTTTGAGACAGAGACCGTAAAGCATGAAGGCTATCGTTTTGACTACCCATTAAGATGGCTAAGAGACCCATCTGTCACAAAAGCTATTGGCTTTCGTAGAATGAAGTTTGTGTCTGTAGAAGATAAAAGTTTCATTTATTGTAAGGTTTCATATAGATTATATATCTGAAGGGAAACGAAAAATGTGGAAGAAATTGAGCTAATACAAGTTGACCTTTCATCTTCTCTACAGACTGCGTTAAAAAATATAGAAGATAAAATAAATTCATGTTATGCAAAATATGCTGATGAATATGCAAATACCGAGAGCACACTTTATGTGAGAATTGTATATGACAAACAAAATTCACAAGTGTCATTTCAAATCTACGAAGACAATCCAAAGAAAGACGAACAAATATATACAGAATTCACTGCAATGTCATGGTATTATTTGCAAAGAATGTTAAATCAGAAAGTCGAACTTCCTTTAGCAAATATTTACAGTCGATATGCAAGAGATGAACCATATTTATTTAAAGATGTTTTCGACCCAGCTGCTATTATTGTTCATGCTTCATTTTCTGGCGCTCAAAACTCTTTCTTATGCTTGGCAAATGACTTTTACGAAAAACCTACAAAGTTATATGAACCACCAAGTGGAAGTATTTCAGACTTTCAAGTATGGTTTACTACAGATGGAAGAAAAAGAATAATTCCATTATACCATGCGTTTTACTTAGAACTTAGTTTCATATACAACTACTATCGAACGGTAAAAAATATAATTTTTTAATACGGTTGAGGTGTTGGATTTGGTTGCCAACTTGACTGTGGTGCAGGTTCAGGCTGTTGTATAACAGGAGCTTGTTCTTCTGGTTCAGGGTCTTTAGGTATAATACCAACAAACTGACCTACTCTTTTACCAATATTTTTGACTCCGTTCCAAATTCCTCTTCCTACGGTTTTTATTCCATTCCATATACCTCTTCCAACATTTCGAAAGAAGTTTCCTATCTTACTGAAGAAACCCATTTTACTATATGTAAAAATCTAATGTCCACCTAGTCTCTTACGTTTCCTGTTGAGTTCCATAGCGTTCTTTAACTGGAGCTCATACATTCTGTTTCTCCTCTGGTAGAAAACATATTCTGGGTCAACTCCTGTGTTCGCGTCATCTGCATAAAGTTGTTTATATCCCACTTCAGGGTTTGTATAAAACTCTTTCCATCTCATATTTGCATACCATGGTGGCAAACCTAACGCAGCGTCATTTGACATGGCAGTTTGCATTTGTACATCTGTTGGCACTTGACCATAGTTTGCCATTGCAGTTTGTATTCTAACTTCATTTGGAATATTCTCTGGGTTTGGTTGTCCAGGTTGCTGTGCATTCGCTAAGTTCTGTGCGTCCATTTAATATTAGATAAAAATATCTCTTACGAGTACATATGCTGAACATTTGCTGGTATTGGTTCATCTTCATATTCTCTATATCTTTCTGCCACGTCAAATAAGTAAATGACACAATGGAAAAAACCTAAAACAAGTAGTCCTATTTCAAACCACATTTACTTACCAATAAAATTTCTTTGTTGTGACACTTTCTCCAGTTTATAGGACCTCTCTCATATTCTATCTTATCGTATCTAAACTCATAGTCATGTATGTCCTCTAACCATCTCATAACGGTTTCCAAACCACTTTTATCGGATGTAAAGTAAAAGCATGGATGGTTATGTAAAACGTCTAAAGTTTCTAAAGAGTCTCTCAAAGTCCAGTCTACTTGGTATTGAAAATCCCATGTGTTATAGAACGGCGGGTCCACTATAAAGAAAACATTTTCCTTGTCTTTATATTTTTCATACAACTCTGTCCAATGACATCTCACAAACTCTATACCCTCAATATATTTTTCTATGTCCTCTTTGAAAACATTTGTATAGTTAAGATATAAAACTTTTGACATAAGTGTTTCAATGTCATGAACTCTTATAGCACCACTATATAATAGTCTAGCAGATATACTATCCCAGTCTATATATTCTGCTTTTTTCAAAACCTCTCTCACAATATTTTTCTTATCTAATGGTATACGTTCCATCTTACCTATAGGTATCTTTTCTTTTAACTCTTTCAATATTTTGTTAGTGTCTGGAATATGTTTGAGACGGTTCATATAGTTGTCGAAGTCATTGCATATAATCTTTGAGTCTGGGAATACAGTATGGCACAAATGGGATATATAGAAACTTCCACCGAACAAATCTACAAATGTTAGACCATTCGGTAGTTTCTTAAGTTCTCTCAATATAATATCTTTACATCTACTCTTATTTCCAAAGAACGGTAACGGTGGTTTGGTAAAATTCATTTATATATAATAATAAAAATGTTTTTTCCTGAAAAGTGACAGAAAAGTGACAAAACATGAAAACATATATAATTTGTGAAAAGTGAAACATTATATAATGTTTTCGACCCAGAAGAAGGCTTCTTCCCAGAAGCAATAGAGGAAGAAGAAGAGTCCTCCGAATAAAAACTTCATTTATACTAAACATCAACATCAGGGCTAGAAGGCACGAAGTGCCTGGAAGCCCCACTCCCTTTTTTTTTTTTTTTTTTTTTTTTTTTTTCACATCAAAATCCATTGACCTAAGGATGTTAAGTTTCTGTTTTTAAAAGTTGATATTTTTTTTTAATTTTAAGAAAATTAATAGCATGTTATTAGACAATAGGAGTGTAATGATATTGACTAAACAGAAATGAGAGAATAGAGATATAATTTTGATAAGCAATATTGCGAACAAATTCTGAAGTAAAATCGCGATCAATAATTGAAAATTACGATCATGTACTGAAAAATGACGATCGAATTGAATGAATAGAATTATATCTAAGAAAAAATAAATTGTATTTAGAAGATGAACAAAGAAAGGTGTATGCTAAAAATCATTTAACAATAAATGGAAATAAAACGAAATTGTTAAAAGAAAAAAATGAAAATTGTTAAATAATATATTATTTTTTAGTCATAAGAATAAAAATATAGTAGTTATAAAAGGAATTAGACTTCATATATCAATTCTTTTTCTCTGTAGATGTGGAACGTTTGCTTTTCGATCTCTTTCGATGAACTTGAAAATATAAGTTATTATCGCTGAGAATCCTTTCCGAAATAGGAGCTTTACGTTTAGGAGGATTGTCGGATGAATTTTGTTTTTTATTGTTTGATTTTGTTGTTATGGAAGATTTTTTCTTATTTTTTTCAGAATTTTGCTTGCTATTAACTGAAACTTGTTTTGACGGCCCAACAATAGCATTTGTAGTAGGAAGAATTCCCAATAACGAGCGCATTTTCGATAATTGTTTTTCAATATGATCAAGAAGGTCCAGCTTATGTTCTAGATTACTAGACATTTGATTTGTAGAAGGATGGTTTTGATTTTCTGGTTCTAAATCTGTAGAGTCTGCAATATTTGAATTTTCGGAGCGAATTGGAGCATCTGAACCTTGATTTGTATCGGCTTGCTCAAAATTAGTTTGAATTGGAGTGGATGAATTAAAATCTGGATGATTTAATGTTTCATTAAATAATGCCATAATTTTTTCTCTTTTTTCATTAATAAACTTAGTGATCATTGTATCTTTATCTGTTAGATCGATCGATTTGAGTATATCTGCATCATGAACTGGAATATTTTCGAACAATGAACTCGATTCTATGGAACCATATGGAGAAATCTCGTTCTGAGCCAAAGAAAGATCACTTACGTTGTATTGTTTGATAGAAAAAATTGTTTTCTCAAGTTCTTTTTGAAAGCAGTCAAGAATATAATTTTTGTAGCTATCAGTGATAACGGTTTTTATATGGCGCTCGATCTTCTGGTTATTTTTGATGGCGTTATATTTATCTAATTGGATTTGAGATATCTTCTTAATAGCTTCATAAATGTTTGGATGTTTTAACGAAGAAAATTCTGAATGCATACTCTCGAGGCAATCATTAGTGAATATTGCAGTTGCATTATTATATTGAGATATTAAATTGTAGTGCGGCAACCAAACTTTGTTGAAATAATCAATATAATCTTTGATCGAATCAACTTTATTTTGATTAATTATATGCATTGTAAGTACAAATTCTTCATGAGACATGAATGGAGTAATAGAATATAGCTTAAATAAAGAATTTTGTAAAGTATTGAAATTTTTTGTATAAAGTGCTACAAGTTTCCTGTGTAAAGCTTGTTTGAAATGAAATAGGCATCCAATTATACGGACTTTAGGGAAAATTTGTTGAAGTGCCTCTATCATTCCCTTTTCAAAATCACAATGAATTTGAATTAGCTTTGAAAATTGAATACCCTTGACAGTAAAAATATATTCAAATGCCTTCTTATAAGATTCAAATGTGCGGTTTTTCATGAATATAAATAAAAGTGGTAGATATTGATTTGTTGAAGGTTCACAAATCATAATTGTTAGCATCTGTCCTTTTTGAAAATGTTTTGGTGTAATTTTAAAAGTTCCATCGCAAAATAAATCTGTGGCTTCTTTTGCAAATTGAATTGCCTTCTCAAAACCAAAAAACATCGTCTCACAATTTGCTTGAAAATCATGGCCAATGAAAAACTGCTCGCCATTTATTAAACAAAAATTAGCAATTTCATCGTCTGTAATTTTTTCTCCAACAGAAAATTTTCTGGACTTATTATAAACTTCCCTGACCAATGAATCTTTAATTAATGGGTTTTCATCAGTACCAACAGCAAGTTCTGTCATAAATTTTTTAATCTGCTGAAAAGTGCCGTTGTCTTCAGAAAATTTTGCCATTGCCTTATTGTATATTTCTGTCAGAGTCATTGATTTATGAAGATCATTTTTTTCATTTTGTAACTTTTTAAATTGTCTGCATTCGGGTATATGTTCCTTTTGTAAATCTTCGGAAACTGAACTGTTCTCAATTTTAACTAAATAACGTGCTTGACAAGAATGATCGATGCAACGGTAGTAACGTTCAATATTATTTGAATTAATAATATTTGTATGATCATGCGAATAAAGCATATCTTTGCGAACAATTGTATCAGGATATTTTCCAGTAACTGCGGGAATATTTTTAACTGCAATATAACTAAAATATCTTCTGACAGCTTTAGATTCATTTTCGGCGTATTTAATATTAAAATATTGAAGAACTTGTTTGATTATATTCGTTTTTTCATCTCTCGATGTTGATTTTTGGTATTTATCAGATTGTTCCCTGATAAATATTTTATTTTCGTCTGTAAAGTTTGCTCTTTTTTGATTAAATATATATGATTTTCCCATTAAAAAATGAAATGATGCAAAATTTACGAAAACCGTTCGAAAATTGAATCAAAAATGAAAAGTAATACTTAAATGAGGAATTCTTTGAGATATTGGTCTTAGATTGAATGTAGCGTCATTCTTATATAGAATATATATTCATATCATCGGAAATATGATAAAAAGCATATAATAAATGTCAAAAAAGTGAACAAATAAGCAAAGATATTTTTTAAAAAACAATGAAAAGTAATACTTAAATGAGGAATTCTTTGAGATATTGGTCTTAGATTGAATGTAGCGTCATTCTTATATAGAATATATATTCATATCATCGGAAATATGATAAAAAGCATATAATAAATGTCAAAAAGTGAACAAATAAGCAAAGATATTTTTTAAAAAACAATGAAAAGTAATACTTAAATGAGGAATTCTTTGAGATATTGGTCTTAGATTGAATGTAGCGTCATTCTTATATAGAATATATATTCATATCATCGGAAATATGATAAAAAGCATATAATAAATGTCAAAAATGTGAACAAATAAGCAAAGATATTTTTTAAAAAACAATGAAAAGTAATACTTAAATGAGGAATTCTTTGAGATATTGGTCTTAGATTGAATGTAGCGTCATTCTTATATAGAATATATATTCATATCATCGGAAATATGATAAAAAGCATATAATAAATGTCAAAAATGTGAACAAATAAGCAAAGATATTTTTTAAAAAACAATGAAAAGTAATACTTAAATGAGGAATTCTTTGAGATATTGGTCTTAGATTGAATGTAGCGTCATTCTTATATAGAATATATATTCATATCATCGGAAATATGATAAAAAGCATATAATAAATGTCAAAAATGTGAACAAATAAGCAAAGATATTTTTTAAAAAACAATGAAAAGTAATACTTAAATGAGGAATTCTTTGAGATATTGGTCTTAGATTGAATGTAGCGTCATTCTTATATAGAATATATATTCATATCATCGGAAATATGATAAAAAGCATATAATAAATGTCAAAAATGTGAACAAATAAGCAAAGATATTTTTTAAAAAACAATGAAAAGTAATACTTAAATGAGGAATTCTTTGAGATATTGGTCTTAGATTGAATGTAGCGTCATTCTTATATAGAATATATATTCATATCATCGGAAATATGATAAAAAGCATATAATAAATGTCAAAAATGTGAACAAATAAGCAAAGATATTTTTTAAAAAACAATGAAAAGTAATACTTAAATGAGGAATTCTTTGAGATATTGGTCTTAGATTGAATGTAGCGTCATTCTTATATAGAATATATATTCATATCATCGGAAATATGATAAAAAGCATATAATAAATGTCAAAAATGTGAACAAATAAGCAAAGATATTTTTTAAAAAACAATGAAAAGTAATACTTAAATGAGGAATTCTTTGAGATATTGGTCTTAGATTGAATGTAGCGTCATTCTTATATAGAATATATATTCATATCATCGGAAATATGATAAAAAGCATATAATAAATGTCAAAAATGTGAACAAATAAGCAAAGATATTTTTTAAAAAACAATGAAAAGTAATACTTAAATGAGGAATTCTTTGAGATATTGGTCTTAGATTGAATGTAGCGTCATTCTTATATAGAATATATATTCATATCATCGGAAATATGATAAAAAGCATATAATAAATGTCAAAAATGAACAAATAAGCAAAGATATTTTTTAAAAAACAATGAAAAGTAATACTTAAATGAGGAATTCTTTGAGATATTGGTCTTAGATTGAATGTAGCGTCATTCTTATATAGAATATATATTCATATCATCGGAAATATGATAAAAAGCATATAATAAATGTCAAAAATGTGAACAAATAAGCAAAGATATTTTTTAAAAAACAATGAAAAGTAATACTTAAATGAGGAATTCTTTGAGATATTGGTCTTAGATTGAATGTAGCGTCATTCTTATATAGAATATATATTCATATCATCGGAAATATGATAAAAAGCATATAATAAATGTCAAAAATGTGAACAAATAAGCAAAGATATTTTTTAAAAAACAATGAAAAGTAATACTTAAATGAGGAATTCTTTGAGATATTGGTCTTAGATTGAATGTAGCGTCATTCTTATATAGAATATATATTCATATCATCGGAAATATGATAAAAAGCATATAATAAATGTCAAAAATGTGAACAAATAAGCAAAGATATTTTTTAAAAAACAATGAAAAGTAATACTTAAATGAGGAATTCTTTGAGATATTGGTCTTAGATTGAATGTAGCGTCATTCTTATATAGAATATATATTCATATCATCGGAAATATGATAAAAAGCATATAATAAATGTCAAAAATGTGAACAAATAAGCAAAGATATTTTTTAAAAAACAATGAAAAGTAATACTTAAATGAGGAATTCTTTGAGATATTGGTCTTAGATTGAATGTAGCGTCATTCTTATATAGAATATATATTCATATCATCGGAAATATGATAAAAAGCATATAATAAATGTCAAAAATGTGAACAAATAAGCAAAGATATAGATCCGTATTTTTCCCAAGTGAGCGGGGTATCTCCAATCCCAGCCCTATCGTCCTCCCAGTGTCAGTTTTCAATATAAAATCCAAATTTTTTTTTGAAAATAAAAATTTCGAGAATTTTTTTTTGATTTTTTTCTTTGATTTCAATAATTCAAAATAAATTTGGGAGTAAAAAGACACTATTTAATGAATTCATATGAGTGAATCTGGATAAATACTCTCAAAACATACAATTTATCTATTTTTTCTTTATATTATCAACTAATTAGTGATAATTTTTTTTGAATCAGATTTTTTTCTTTAAAAACATAATATATAACACAACAATGATGCACACATACGTATCTACACATCAAAATATAAAGCTTGTTTTGGTCTGGGCATCCCAACCCAAAATTCTTAAAAAATTGAATAAAATTGAATACTTGGGGCTGGGATACCCATCCCAAAACCGAATTGAATTTTTTGAATTAAAGAATATATTTATGTATTTATAATATACATGTGATGTCTATAAAAAATACTAAATTCTAAAAAAAAATTCAATTTATTCAAAACGTATACTAAGTGATCACTTCATTAGTAGGATCAGCAATCCTACTAAATGGTGAGAACGCCACTAACTAAAAAGGGAGTCCTTGGAGCTCTTGATCTCTTGTCAGTAGAGTTCATAATGAGGCATGGCATCTACTGATTAGAGATCAGAGCAATCCTACCTTACCTTCAGGAGCTACAAAGCTCCTAATCGTTACGAGGGGGAGCCTTGGAGCTCCTGAAGCTCATCAGCAGAGGCTATTTACCATTTGGGCCTCTTCTGATGAAAGATGCGAAACACGTCTACGAACCAGGAGCTTCAAAGCTTCTAATCCTTACTAAAGGGAGCTTTGGAGCTCCTGAGTCTCCATCAACATAGTCCCAGATGGTAAATGTCCTTTGCTGATGAAAGATGCGAAACACATCTACGAACCAGGAGCTCCAAAGCTCCTAATCCTTACGAAAGGGAGCTTTGGAGCTCCTGAAACTCCTTTTACTATAAAATAGGACAGTTTTCTTCTGAGGTTCTCATCAAATCTAAGACTTCAGAAGAAAGCTGTCCTATCAATGTATACTTACACTCTCATGGACTACAAGTGTACAATTTTAAGGCAGAGATTATCCGAGGCCTCTCATCAAATGAGGGACCTCGGATAATCTCTACCTTAAGTAGTCAAATAACTTTTCCCACTATTTAGGAACAAAAGAACAAGAGTTGGAGTACTTTAAGGCAAGATTCTTCCGAAATCTCTCATCGAATGAGAGACTTCGGAAGGACCTTGCCAAATCCTTGAACGCCAATATCCTTGGAACTGAGCTAGAACCAGGGAGAAGTAGCATACTATAGAGCACGATGGTAATCTCGGAAATGCTTATATCGCCCCAAGCACAATATTTAAGAAGTCTAACTCATATATACAAGAAGTCAGGCTGAATAGATATTGTGCATATGGTTTGCAGAACTCTCATGATATTTAAAATTCATGTTATCCCAAAAAAGGTGACACTTTGGGTGTATCGTCCATCCCAGGGATGCAAAAATCACATCACCTTGGATCTATAAGCAAAGATATTTTTTAAAAAACAATGAAAAGTAATACTTAAATGAGGAATTCTTTGAGATATTGGTCTTAGATTGAATGTAGCGTCATTCTTATATAGAATATATATTCATATCATCGGAAATATGATAAAAAGCATATAATAAATGTCAAAAATGTGAACAAATAAGCAAAGATATTTTTTAAAAAACAATGAAAAGTAATACTTAAATGAGGAATTCTTTGAGATATTGGTCTTAGATTGAATGTAGCGTCATTCTTATATAGAATATATATTCATATCATCGGAAATATGATAAAAAGCATATAATAAATGTCAAAAATGTGAACAAATAAGCAAAGATATTTTTTAAAAAACAATGAAAAGTAATACTTAAATGAGGAATTCTTTGAGATATTGGTCTTAGATTGAATGTAGCGTCATTCTTATATAGAATATATATTCATATCATCGGAAATATGATAAAAAGCATATAATAAATGTCAAAAATGTGAACAAATAAGCAAAGATATTTTTTAAAAAACAATGAAAAGTAATACTTAAATGAGGAATTCTTTGAGATATTGGTCTTAGATTGAATGTAGCGTCATTCTTATATAGAATATATATTCATATCATCGGAAATATGATAAAAAGCATATAATAAATGTCAAAAATGTGAACAAATAAGCAAAGATATTTTTTAAAAAACAATGAAAAGTAATACTTAAATGAGGAATTCTTTGAGATATTGGTCTTAGATTGAATGTAGCGTCATTCTTATATAGAATATATATTCATATCATCGGAAATATGATAAAAAGCATATAATAAATGTCAAAAATGTGAACAAATAAGCAAAGATATTTTTTAAAAAACAATGAAAAGTAATACTTAAATGAGGAATTCTTTGAGATATTGGTCTTAGATTGAATGTAGCGTCATTCTTATATAGAATATATATTCATATCATCGGAAATATGATAAAAAGCATATAATAAATGTCAAAAATGTGAACAAATAAGCAAAGATATTTTTTTAAAAAACAATGAAAAGTAATACTTAAATGAGGAATTCTTTGAGATATTGGTCTTAGATTGAATGTAGCGTCATTCTTATATAGAATATATATTCATATCATCGGAAATATGATAAAAAGCATATAATAAATGTCAAAAATGTGAACAAATAAGCAAAGATATTTTTTAAAAAAACAATGAAAAGTAATACTTAAATGAGGAATTCTTTGAGATATTGGTCTTAGATTGAATGTAGCGTCATTCTTATATAGAATATATATTCATATCATCGGAAATATGATAAAAGCATATAATAAATGTCAAAAATGTGAACAAATAAGCAAAGATATTTTTTAAAAAACAATGAAAGTAATACTTAAATGAGGAATTCTTTGAGATATTGGTCTTAGATTGAATGTAGCGTCATTCTTATATAGAATATATATTCATATCATCGGAAATATGATAAAAAGCATATAATAAATGTCAAAAATGTGAACAAATAAGCAAAGATATTTTTTAAAAACAATGAAAAGTAATACTTAAATGAGGAATTCTTTGAGATATTGGTCTTAGATTGAATGTAGCGTCATTCTTATATAGAATATATATTCATATCATCGGAAATATGATAAAAAGCATATAATAAATGTCAAAAATGTGAACAAATAAGCAAAGATATTTTTTAAAAAACAATGAAAAGTAATACTTAAATGAGGAATTCTTTGAGATATTGGTCTTAGATTGAATGTAGCGTCATTCTTATATAGAATATATATTCATATCATCGGAAATATGATAAAAAGCATATAATAAATGTCAAAAAATGTGAACAAATAAGCAAAGATATTTTTTAAAAAACAATGAAAAGTAATACTTAAATGAGGAATTCTTTGAGATATTGGTCTTAGATTGAATGTAGCGTCATTCTTATATAGAATATATATTCATATCATCGGAAATATGATAAAAAGCATATAATAAATGTCAAAAATGTGAACAAATAAGCAAAGATATTTTTTAAAAAACAATGAAAAGTAATACTTAAATGAGGAATTCTTTGAGATATTGGTCTTAGATTGAATGTAGCGTCATTCTTATATAGAATATATATTCATATCATCGGAAATATGATAAAAAGCATATAATAAATGTCAAAAAATGTGAACAAATAAGCAAAGATATTTTTTAAAAAACAATGAAAAGTAATACTTAAATGAGGAATTCTTTGAGATATTGGTCTTAGATTGAATGTAGCGTCATTCTTATATAGAATATATATTCATATCATCGGAAATATGATAAAAAGCATATAATAAATGTCAAAAATGTGAACAAATAAGCAAAGATATTTTTTAAAAAACAATGAAAAGTAATACTTAAATGAGGAATTCTTTGAGATATTGGTCTTAGATTGAATGTAGCGTCATTCTTATATAGAATATATATTCATATCATCGGAAATATGATAAAAAGCATATAATAAATGTCAAAAATGTGAACAAATAAGCAAAGATATTTTTTAAAAAACAATGAAAAGTAATACTTAAATGAGGAATTCTTTGAGATATTGGTCTTAGATTGAATGTAGCGTCATTCTTATATAGAATATATATTCATATCATCGGAAATATGATAAAAAGCATATAATAAATGTCAAAAATGTGAACAAATAAGCAAAGATATTTTTTAAAAAACAATGAAAAGTAATACTTAAATGAGGAATTCTTTGAGATATTGGTCTTAGATTGAATGTAGCGTCATTCTTATATAGAATATATATTCATATCATCGGAAATATGATAAAAAGCATATAATAAATGTCAAAAATGTGAACAAATAAGCAAAGATATTTTTTAAAAAACAATGAAAAGTAATACTTAAATGAGGAATTCTTTGAGATATTGGTCTTAGATTGAATGTAGCGTCATTCTTATATAGAATATATATTCATATCATCGGAAATATGATAAAAAGCATATAATAAATGTCAAAAATGTGAACAAATAAGCAAAGATATTTTTTAAAAAACAATGAAAAGTAATACTTAAATGAGGAATTCTTTGAGATATTGGTCTTAGATTGAATGTAGCGTCATTCTTATATAGAATATATATTCATATCATCGGAAATATGATAAAAAGCATATAATAAATGTCAAAAATGTGAACAAATAAGCAAAGATATTTTTTAAAAAACAATGAAAAGTAATACTTAAATGAGGAATTCTTTGAGATATTGGTCTTAGATTGAATGTAGCGTCATTCTTATATAGAATATATATTCATATCATCGGAAATATGATAAAAAGCATATAATAAATGTCAAAAATGTGAACAAATAAGCAAAGATATTTTTTAAAAAACAATGAAAAGTAATACTTAAATGAGGAATTCTTTGAGATATTGGTCTTAGATTGAATGTAGCGTCATTCTTATATAGAATATATATTCATATCATCGGAAATATGATAAAAAGCATATAATAAATGTCAAAAATGTGAACAAATAAGCAAAGATATTTTTTAAAAAAACAATGAAAAGTAATACTTAAATGAGGAATTCTTTGAGATATTGGTCTTAGATTGAATGTAGCGTCATTCTTATATAGAATATATATTCATATCATCGGAAATATGATAAAAAGCATATAATAAATGTCAAAAATGTGAACAAATAAGCAAAGATATTTTTTAAAAAACAATGAAAAGTAATACTTAAATGAGGAATTCTTTGAGATATTGGTCTTAGATTGAATGTAGCGTCATTCTTATATAGAATATATATTCATATCATCGGAAATATGATAAAAAGCATATAATAAATGTCAAAAATGTGAACAAATAAGCAAAGATATTTTTAAAAAACAATGAAAAGTAATACTTAAATGAGGAATTCTTTGAGATATTGGTCTTAGATTGAATGTAGCGTCATTCTTATATAGAATATATATTCATATCATCGGAAATATGATAAAAAGCATATAATAAATGTCAAAAATGTGAACAAATAAGCAAAGATATTTTTTAAAAAACAATGAAAAGTAATACTTAAATGAGGAATTCTTTGAGATATTGGTCTTAGATTGAATGTAGCGTCATTCTTATATAGAATATATATTCATATCATCGGAAATATGATAAAAGCATATAATAAATGTCAAAAATGTGAACAAATAAGCAAAGATATTTTTTAAAAAACAATGAAAAGTAATACTTAAATGAGGAATTCTTTGAGATATTGGTCTTAGATTGAATGTAGCGTCATTCTTATATAGAATATATATTCATATCATCGGAAATATGATAAAAAGCATATAATAAATGTCAAAAATGTGAACAAATAAGCAAAGATATTTTTTAAAAAACAATGAAAAGTAATACTTAAATGAGGAATTCTTTGAGATATTGGTCTTAGATTGAATGTAGCGTCATTCTTATATAGAATATATATTCATATCATCGGAAATATGATAAAAAGCATATAATAAATGTCAAAAATGTGAACAAATAAGCAAAGATATTTTTTAAAAAACAATGAAAAGTAATACTTAAATGAGGAATTCTTTGAGATATTGGTCTTAGATTGAATGTAGCGTCATTCTTATATAGAATATATATTCATATCATCGGAAATATGATAAAAAGCATATAATAAATGTCAAAAATGTGAACAAATAAGCAAAGATATTTTTTAAAAAACAATGAAAAGTAATACTTAAATGAGGAATTCTTTGAGATATTGGTCTTAGATTGAATGTAGCGTCATTCTTATATAGAATATATATTCATATCATCGGAAATATGATAAAAAGCATATAATAAATGTCAAAAATGTGAACAAATAAGCAAAGATATTTTTTAAAAAACAATGAAAAGTAATACTTAAATGAGGAATTCTTTGAGATATTGGTCTTAGATTGAATGTAGCGTCATTCTTATATAGAATATATATTCATATCATCGGAAATATGATAAAAAGCATATAATAAATGTCAAAAATGTGAACAAATAAGCAAAGATATTTTTTAAAAAACAATGAAAAGTAATACTTAAATGAGGAATTCTTTGAGATATTGGTCTTAGATTGAATGTAGCGTCATTCTTATATAGAATATATATTCATATCATCGGAAATATGATAAAAAGCATATAATAAATGTCAAAAATGTGAACAAATAAGCAAAGATATTTTTTAAAAAACAATGAAAAGTAATACTTAAATGAGGAATTCTTTGAGATATTGGTCTTAGATTGAATGTAGCGTCATTCTTATATAGAATATATATTCATATCATCGGAAATATGATAAAAAGCATATAATAAATGTCAAAAATGTGAACAAATAAGCAAAGATATTTTTTAAAAAAACAATGAAAAGTAATACTTAAATGAGGAATTCTTTGAGATATTGGTCTTAGATTGAATGTAGCGTCATTCTTATATAGAATATATATTCATATCATCGGAAATATGATAAAAAGCATATAATAAATGTCAAAAATGTGAACAAATAAGCAAAGATATTTTTTAAAAAACAATGAAAAGTAATACTTAAATGAGGAATTCTTTGAGATATTGGTCTTAGATTGAATGTAGCGTCATTCTTATATAGAATATATATTCATATCATCGGAAATATGATAAAAAGCATATAATAAATGTCAAAAATGTGAACAAATAAGCAAAGATATTTTTTAAAAAACAATGAAAAGTAATACTTAAATGAGGAATTCTTTGAGATATTGGTCTTAGATTGAATGTAGCGTCATTCTTATATAGAATATATATTCATATCATCGGAAATATGATAAAAAGCATATAATAAATGTCAAAAATGTGAACAAATAAGCAAAGATATTTTTTAAAAAACAATGAAAAGTAATACTTAAATGAGGAATTCTTTGAGATATTGGTCTTAGATTGAATGTAGCGTCATTCTTATATAGAATATATATTCATATCATCGGAAATATGATAAAAAGCATATAATAAATGTCAAAAATGTGAACAAATAAGCAAAGATATTTTTTAAAAAAACAATGAAAAGTAATACTTAAATGAGGAATTCTTTGAGATATTGGTCTTAGATTGAATGTAGCGTCATTCTTATATAGAATATATATTCATATCATCGGAAATATGATAAAAAGCATATAATAAATGTCAAAAATGTGAACAAATAAGCAAAGATATTTTTTAAAAAAACAATGAAAAGTAATACTTAAATGAGGAATTCTTTGAGATATTGGTCTTAGATTGAATGTAGCGTCATTCTTATATAGAATATATATTCATATCATGGAAATATGATAAAAGCATATAATAAATGTCAAAAATGTGAACAAATAAGCAAAGATATTTTTTAAAAAACAATGAAAAGTAATACTTAAATGAGGAATTCTTTGAGATATTGGTCTTAGATTGAATGTAGCGTCATTCTTATATAGAATATATATTCATATCATCGGAAATATGATAAAAAGCATATAATAAATGTCAAAAATGTGAACAAATAAGCAAAGATATTTTTTAAAAAACAATGAAAAGTAATACTTAAATGAGGAATTCTTTGAGATATTGGTCTTAGATTGAATGTAGCGTCATTCTTATATAGAATATATATTCATATCATCGGAAATATGATAAAAAGCATATAATAAATGTCAAAAATGTGAACAAATAAGCAAAGATATTTTTTAAAAAACAATGAAAAGTAATACTTAAATGAGGAATTCTTTGAGATATTGGTCTTAGATTGAATGTAGCGTCATTCTTATATAGAATATATATTCATATCATCGGAAATATGATAAAAAGCATATAATAAATGTCAAAAATGTGAACAAATAAGCAAAGATATTTTTTAAAAAACAATGAAAAGTAATACTTAAATGAGGAATTCTTTGAGATATTGGTCTTAGATTGAATGTAGCGTCATTCTTATATAGAATATATATTCATATCATCGGAAATATGATAAAAAGCATATAATAAATGTCAAAAATGTGAACAAATAAGCAAAGATATTTTTTAAAAAACAATGAAAAGTAATACTTAAATGAGGAATTCTTTGAGATATTGGTCTTAGATTGAATGTAGCGTCATTCTTATATAGAATATATATTCATATCATCGGAAATATGATAAAAAGCATATAATAAATGTCAAAAATGTGAACAAATAAGCAAAGATATTTTTTAAAAAACAATGAAAAGTAATACTTAAATGAGGAATTCTTTGAGATATTGGTCTTAGATTGAATGTAGCGTCATTCTTATATAGAATATATATTCATATCATCGGAAATATGATAAAAAGCATATAATAAATGTCAAAAATGTGAACAAATAAGCAAAGATATTTTTTAAAAAACAATGAAAGTAATACTTAAATGAGGAATTCTTTGAGATATTGGTCTTAGATTGAATGTAGCGTCATTCTTATATAGAATATATATTCATATCATCGGAAATATGATAAAAAGCATATAATAAATGTCAAAAATGTGAACAAATAAGCAAAGATATTTTTTAAAAAACAATGAAAAGTAATACTTAAATGAGGAATTCTTTGAGATATTGGTCTTAGATTGAATGTAGCGTCATTCTTATATAGAATATATATTCATATCATCGGAAATATGATAAAAAGCATATAATAAATGTCAAAAATGTGAACAAATAAGCAAAGATATTTTTTAAAAAACAATGAAAAGTAATACTTAAATGAGGAATTCTTTGAGATATTGGTCTTAGATTGAATGTAGCGTCATTCTTATATAGAATATATATTCATATCATCGGAAATATGATAAAAAGCATATAATAAATGTCAAAAATGTGAACAAATAAGCAAAGATATTTTTAAAAAACAATGAAAAGTAATACTTAAATGAGGAATTCTTTGAGATATTGGTCTTAGATTGAATGTAGCGTCATTCTTATATAGAATATATATTCATATCATCGGAAATATGATAAAAAGCATATAATAAATGTCAAAAATGTGAACAAATAAGCAAAGATATTTTTTAAAAAACAATGAAAAGTAATACTTAAATGAGGAATTCTTTGAGATATTGGTCTTAGATTGAATGTAGCGTCATTCTTATATAGAATATATATTCATATCATCGGAAATATGATAAAAAGCATATAATAAATGTCAAAAATGTGAACAAATAAGCAAAGATATTTTTTAAAAAACAATGAAAAGTAATACTTAAATGAGGAATTCTTTGAGATATTGGTCTTAGATTGAATGTAGCGTCATTCTTATATAGAATATATATTCATATCATCGGAAATATGATAAAAAGCATATAATAAATGTCAAAAATGTGAACAAATAAGCAAAGATATTTTTTAAAAAACAATGAAAAGTAATACTTAAATGAGGAATTCTTTGAGATATTGGTCTTAGATTGAATGTAGCGTCATTCTTATATAGAATATATATTCATATCATCGGAAATATGATAAAAAGCATATAATAAATGTCAAAAATGTGAACAAATAAGCAAAGATATTTTTTAAAAACAATGAAAAGTAATACTTAAATGAGGAATTCTTTGAGATATTGGTCTTAGATTGAATGTAGCGTCATTCTTATATAGAATATATATTCATATCATCGGAAATATGATAAAAAGCATATAATAAATGTCAAAAATGTGAACAAATAAGCAAAGATATTTTTTTAAAAAACAATGAAAAGTAATACTTAAATGAGGAATTCTTTGAGATATTGGTCTTAGATTGAATGTAGCGTCATTCTTATATAGAATATATATTCATATCATCGGAAATATGATAAAAAGCATATAATAAATGTCAAAAATGTGAACAAATAAGCAAAGATATTTTTTAAAAAACATGAAAAAGTAATACTTAAATGAGGAATTCTTTGAGATATTGGTCTTAGATTGAATGTAGCGTCATTCTTATATAGAATATATATTCATATCATCGGAAATATGATAAAAAGCATATAATAAATGTCAAAAATGTGAACAAATAAGCAAAGATATTTTTTAAAAAACAATGAAAAGTAATACTTAAATGAGGAATTCTTTGAGATATTGGTCTTAGATTGAATGTAGCGTCATTCTTATATAGAATATATATTCATATCATCGGAAATATGATAAAAAGCATATAATAAATGTCAAAAATGTGAACAAATAAGCAAAGATATTTTTTAAAAAACAATGAAAGTAATACTTAAATGAGGAATTCTTTGAGATATTGGTCTTAGATTGAATGTAGCGTCATTCTTATATAGAATATATATTCATATCATCGGAAATATGATAAAAAGCATATAATAAATGTCAAAAATGTGAACAAATAAGCAAAGATATTTTTTTAAAAAACAATGAAAAGTATACTTAAATGAGGAATTCTTTGAGATATTGGTCTTAGATTGAATGTAGCGTCATTCTTATATAGAATATATATTCATATCATCGGAAATATGATAAAAAGCATATAATAAATGTCAAAAATGTGAACAAATAAGCAAAGATATTTTTTAAAAAACAATGAAAAGTAATACTTAAATGAGGAATTCTTTGAGATATTGGTCTTAGATTGAATGTAGCGTCATTCTTATATAGAAATTATATCATATCATCGGAAATATGATAAAAAGCATATAATAAATGTCAAAAGTGAACAAATAAGCAAGATATTTTTTAAAAAACAATGAAAAGTAATACTTAAATGAGGAATTCTTTGAGATATTGGTCTTAGATTGAATGTAGCGTCATTCTTATATAGAATATATATTCATATCATCGGAAATATGAGAAAAAGCATATAATAAATGTCAAAAATGTGAACAAATAAGCAAAGATTTTTTAAAAAACAATGAAAGTAATACTTAAATGAGGAATTCTTTGAGATATTGGTCTTAGATTGAATGTAGCGTCATCTTATATAGAATATATATTCATATCATCGGAAATATGATAAAAAGCATATAATAAATGTCAAAAATGTGAACAAAAGCAAAGATATTTTTTAAAAAAACAATGAAAAGTAATACTTAAATGAGGAATTCTTTGAGATATTGGTCTTAGATTGAATGTAGCGTCATTCTTATATAGAAATATATTCATATCATCGGAAATATGATAAAAAGCATATATAAATGTCAAAAATGTGAACAAATAAGAAAGATATTTTTTAAAAACAATGAAAAGTAATACTTAAATGAGGAATTCTTTGAGATATTGGTCTTAGATTGAATGTAGCGTCATTCTTATATAGAATATATATTCATATCATCGGAAATATGATAAAAAGCATATAATAAATGTCAAAAATGTGAACAAATAAGCAAAGATATTTTTTAAAAAAACAATGAAAAGTAATACTTAAATGAGGAATTCTTTGAGATATTGGTCTTAGATTGAATGTAGCGTCATTCTTATATAGAATATATATTCATATCATCGGAAATATGATAAAAAGCTATAATAAATGTCAAAAATGTGAACAAATAAGCAAAGATATTTTTTTAAAAAACAATGAAAAGTAATACTTAAATGAGGAATTCTTTGAGGACACTCATTACGAAGAAGTCTTGACAAAACATGTACGAAGAAGTCTTGAAAATTCAAGAGGGTAGAAAAGAGGTTAGAAAAGAGGTTAGATCTAACCTTCTACCCTAAACATTATTTTTGGGTCATTTACACTCATTACGAAGAAGTCTTGACAAACCATGAAAACATATATAATTTGTGAAAAGCTCCTGGAAGACCCGTATATAAGAACTTCATTTATACTAAACATCTTCAGGGCTAGAAGGCACGAAGTGCCTGGAAGCCCCACTACCTTTTTTTTTTTTTTTTTTTTTTTTTGATTAGGAAAATTTTCCAATTTTCCAACAAAAATTTTCCAATTCTCCACCAAAAAATTTTTAATAAAATATTATTTTACGGCATTGCCCGTCACTTTTTTTCGGTACAACACGCATTCCTTCAACATCGATTTCTCGGTTATAAAAAAAAGATATCTTTTGACTTGTATCTAAATTGGAATAAACACATGTTCCTTAGTGACCAAAAACAAAAAATATATTCTTGAATATTTCATATGTTATCGATAGACTTTTGTTGAATGATTTTCCATATGGAAATATAGATTTCATATGATAAAAGATCTACATACAAGCTATAATAGATAAAATCAAAGATTTGTTCTTGATAATCTTATCGTTCTCATGAGTAGACAAATTATCTGTCCTGACTTTTATTGAATTAAGCAATAATATACCTTTTTTAGGATGAAAAATTAAAATTTAATTTTTTTTTTTTCATTTGCCGAATAAACTTCTATTTTACAAATGCAATTCCGCGCTTTCTTTTAAGGTTTCCTCTGTTAAAGTTGATAAAAAGACATCAATAAAAATTCTCGTATTCGAAATCCGACCGTTTCTTTATTTTCGAAAATAAACAATTTATATATTTCCCTATTAATACCAACTTTTGCATTTAATTTCCAAAATCAATACATCTCCATTAGTTTCAATAGATTTGACAAAAAAATCAATAGATTTGACAAAAAAATCCGAGCCAATCGAGCCACATTCAAATAAAAAATTCATCATGTTCACTTTTGATGTTTTGTACCAAGTTATTCTTTATTTATTTAAAATATTTTACATTCTTCAGCAATCATTTTGTGAGTATTCACAAAAAAATTTTAATATGAATATTTTGCCCAACATATTATTATATTATAATTCTTAAATTTTGTGCTTTGAAAAATTAAATTATGAAAATTTCAAATACTGTTCTATGACAATTACACAGAATAAAGTAAAATCCTTATTTTACCTTTTGATTCAATTTTTTTTATTTTAGATTCTTCAGAATTTTCAAAATCTACTTGTTATGCAGACGCTTTCCTTCCCAGAGACAGGGGAAAGATTTCAAGTTACTGAAGTGATGCAGCGTTCCAACGATATAATGGTAATGAAAGTCATTAATAAAAACAAAACAGAATTCCTTTGCAAGGCATTTAATAAAACAAAATTAGAGCAAACTAACTCCTACGATAATTTTGTTAAACGCCTGACAATCATTAAGCAGCTAAATCATCCGAACATTCCTCGCGTTATCAGTATTCAAGAATTTGGAAATTATATATTTATTTTCTTTGAAGCAATTCATTTTGTTACCGCACAAGAATATCTATGTTCAAATGGAAACATGACCCCAGAAGAAATCCTATCGATTCTTACTCAACTTCTCTCAGTTATAAAATTTACTCACAATCTTGGTCTTTACCATGGCTTCATAACGCTTGATAATATAATGTTTGATAAGGATATGGTCCCGCAACTTGCTAATTTCCATCTCGGAGCTAATATTAATCAAACTGCTTTTGAATCAATTTCAGAGTACGTCAACTATACTACTCCTGAAGAATTAAAAGGATCTTCAGTTGATTATTTTGCTACCGATATCTGGCGCTTAGGAGTTTGCGTTTATACTTTATTAACCGGATCTTTTCCTTTTTCGGATACTAATAGGGCCAAATTATGCCAAAGCATTATGAAGAATGAGCCTGATTTCAAAAATATTCCGCCAACAATAAGTGGCCGAATTAGATTAATGTTAATGAAAGATCCGAAAGAACGTCCATCAGCTTCCCAACTCTTATCTCAGAACATAGATCACAGAATTGTTTCTGTTGGGTTGAAACAAGCAACAACTACTGCTGGGCATTTGTTACGGTCAATTCAATCTCAGTATAAGATTTCCGAGATTACAAAAGCTACTACAGTGAACTTTAGGCACTGTATGCATCCAACATATTGTGATCTGCCAAAAATTGAACCAAAATAATTTATTATTTTTTATCCTTTTCATTTTGTTCTTGGCGTTTTGTATGAATATTAAAGTTACCATATATAAATTTTATTTATTCCAAATTGATTTATATTAAAATTAATTCTAAAGGTACCCCCATTGTTTAACCTTAAATTTTCGTGAATTAGGTGTGTATTTAAACGCCTATAAGTCCAGCTATGTCGGATGACAAATTAAAAGCATACATTGATATGTTTGTACAGGATGAAAATAATATTTTCACCGATACATATTTTGATTATCCTGAAAAAAGTTTGAAGATATTTCGAATTAAAAATCAAAGTTGTTAATTCAAGGTTATACTTTAACAGTCAAATAGGTACGTAAAAATAATCGATTTCCTACCAGAAAACTCATATGTTAAATTGTTAAATTTCAAGGCTCAAAAACTGTTAATGAAAACTACTTGCTAATCTAAGAATGAACTCGGATAGTTATGTATAAAAACATATTCAATTATAAAAGATTTTTGTCTGTATCATTTTGAGATACGAAATGTATTTCTATCATAAAGTTCAAAATGAGGTCTAATATAACTCAAACAATAAATTATATGGAAAATTCTTATTGAATCAACTATTAATTTTCAGAAATTTATCTAATAATTTAATTCAATATTTCAACTTTTTGTACATTGAACTCTTAGAGTGATTAAAATTGCTTCTAAAATAAAAGAAATAATATTATTAATAATAAAACAAACAAAATCAAAGCATTTCCTCGAGATTTCTCTTGATGCAGAAAAGAAGACATCTTCTTAAGTTTAAACTGATTTCAAAACACTGGAGAGTGTCTTCTCAAGCGGAAATTAATGAAATTTAATGTTTTTTATTTGTATGTTCGTTTTAAAAAAGAAAAAAATGTGTTTCCTAGGGATCGAACTTGGGTCTTCAAAAAAAATTAATAAAATTATAAATTCAAGATAGATAAAGTATTAATAACTAAAAGTAAAATGAAAAACAATTGCCGATTTATTTTTTCGCTTTGGTGGATTTTTAATTCAAAAATTGTAAAATACAAAAAATAATATAATATTTATTCAAATTTTGATTGTTCTTTATCTCAAGATGATACAGACGAATTTTTGATTACTCAACGCATAATATCTTATAATGATCTATATAATCTATAGCCTTAAAACCAAGTCGAAATTATTAACAGTTTTAGAGTGGGGGTACCTTTTTAATTCTTTCTTTTCGATATTCTTCCAGGAAATTGTAAATTACGTGGAAATTATAAGATGAATTAAAATACATTATAGAAGATGGTGAGATGCCTGAAATTTAATGAAATGGCAAATTGTGTGGAATCTAATTGGATTCATTGGAATCACGAGGCATCAATTTCACCAGCTACGGAGTCAAATTTACCAATGAATTTAGAGGGACGTACGTTTTTGATTTTCAATTTCTTCATTAGTTCTGAAAATCGATATTTTGGACTTCCAATGATGTTTACATCTAATGTAATTCCAAGATTCTGAATATTCCAAAAAATAGTTCACCCATAAAACTTTTTCTTTAGGATTGCATAGAATTTTTCGCGGGCAAAAAAGTGGCATTTACAATATAATGAAAGTTGCAATTAAAACAATATCAAATAAAACATATGACATCGATATCGAGACATCTAAGAATGTTTTGGATCTTAAGAAAGCACTAGAACAGAAATTTTCAATTGAATTAAAGCAAATCAATTTAATTTATCATCGTAAAATCCTCCGTGATGACCAAACTTTAGAATCCTTGAATTATAAGCCAAACGAGTTTATTATATTACATAAGCAAGTCAATGGAGCCAATATTTTAGAACCGAAGAAAGTCAACCCATCCAGAAAAGATATGGATAGAAAGAATAGATCAAAGCATAGCCTTGATTACCCTCCAGGCAGTTTTCCACCTGAATCTACTTTAGTTGATTTTGATGCAGAAGAAGAAAGTAGTAACATGGAAGAAGAATTGGGAAGTGACCAATCCGAATCTGAACAATATTCCGAAACTGAAACCGGAGACAATGACTTTTACAATAATTTGTCACTAGAAGGCAAAAAAGTGTTCAATACATTTGAAAAGAAAGGATACGGTGAAGATAAATTTAAGGAATTGTTTGAAAAATGCGGATCTAGTTACGAAAATATGAAGAAGAAATACTTCGAATTATTTGGTGAACAATATCCAGCTTTTGACTCTTAATTATGTAACTCAATTTTAATATGTTTTTGGCTATCCACTATTACCTTTATGATTTTTAAGGTTTCTATTAAAATTATTTTTGTATTTACTGTTTGGATTTCGATAAAAACTTAAGATACTTAAATTTGATTTGACACTTCAGAATTCTTTTCGCTTTCTCATTAGGAATATGGCAATATGTAAAATCAAAAACTAGAAATAATTGCCATATTTCTTATTGAATCAAGTATTTCAATGCTCCAACGTATACTTACGAGTAAAATTTTATGTTTACTGTCAACTATAGTGATCTTTCGTAAGTTATTAGTTATTCAGCTTTCCATCATTTTCTTGAATTATCGTTCTATTATACATGGGCAAATGGCGGGTTATTTGCCCGCCACACTCAATTTTAGGGTTGTTAAAAATATCAAAAATTAGCGTTTTGAAGACACCATGGTGTCTTATAATTTTCCCTTCCTTATTGGCGTGTAGAAATAAATGCGCCAATAGATTGAAGAAGAAGAATTGTTTTTCTCTTAATGAACTTTAATCCTTTTGATATAAGAATATTAAAAACATTAATATAATTTCGATTTCGGAAATTAAATTTCCAAATTTTTTGTCGATTTCGGAAATAACAGGATCCCGCATCCAACACGCAACAACAAAACACAAAACACACTTTTTGGTTCTTTCATTGTTTTTAATCGTAATTTATGTAATACATGATTTGGATAAATTTTACAAAAATAGAACCTATATTATATTCTTTTCAAAGATTCTTGCAAATCATCAAAAATAATTGTATTTTAAAAAACGATCAAATTATCCTTTCATTATTTTAAACTTAAATTAGTTTTTATGATTGACTAAAGCAATCATATTTATTCATCATTAAATAAACAAAAAAATAATATTTGAGAGTTATTTCAAAAAAAAACACATTGAATTTATTAATTGTCTCAATTTCAGTATTATAAATTTTTATAATTTCAATATTTTGAAATACACTTTTTAATATTTCAATATTTATGATATTTCAATGTATTAAGTGGTCTCAAATTGAGCTTCTCAAATATAAGTTGGCCTATTCAAATAATAAATTAAATAATATTTAAAATAATAAATAAAAGTGATTGAGGTCATAGCAAAACGCTGTTTCAGTCATTAATTCTTAAAAATAAAAAGGGTAAAAACTAAATACAATGGGTAAAATTCAATAGTGTCTGTGCTATCGTTCAATTTGCAGGTGTCTTTTGAAACCGCAAGACACATTGAATTTTTGAATAGTGTATTATGGTTTGACAGACACCAATGAAAAAAATAAAATGATATTTATTTTAAATATATAAGATCCTTATATAAAATATAAATATTTTATCGTTTTATTTTCTTGTTTTAGAAATGTTTTTTATTGAAAAATCAATAAAACTAACTCCAAAATAAAATTTTTGATTTAAAGACACTATGATGACACCAGGCAAATCTTCCAAGACACCTATCGTCGGGAATCTAACAACCCTACTCAATTTGAACGATAGGTGGCGGGATATAGGTGGTGGGAGGGGAAAAATTGCCCTTACAAAAAGTATAAAATTTTCTTTATTTTTTTTGTTTTCTTGAATTTTTTTGAATAGTTTACTATCATTTCATCATGATATTAAACGAGAAATTATACTTTATTATTAAAGTCGATTCTATTTCTAAAGGAATTTGTGTTTTTAAATTTTTTCTAAAAAATCACTCTTATTTTTTTTCTCCGCCACTGGCGGGCTCTCAATTAGGGTAATTTAAACTATTCAAAATTTCAGAAATTGAATAGGATGGCGACGCCACCTTCAAAGATGAGTCTTTTAATGCAATAAAAATATTCTTTTGGGCTTCTACTTCGATATACCATTGGAGGATAGGCTCCGCCAAATGGCGGTCGTTGACCACTTTGAACGAACTTTCGATTTTTCTATCAAATTCACATTTCCATCAATAGATTAGCTACAAGTCATGATTTATCGTATTTATGTAGAATCTAGCCAAACCTACCATTAATATATGAGCGCTAATTATTTATCAATATCGAATTGTATTATCTTAGAAAATTCTCTATAGTAACTATAAACATAACTAAATTGGGGGTATCTGACTTTCAAAAACTAGATAGATATCAAAAATAAATCAAAATTTTATTTTTCATCAATTAGAAAAGATTTATAAGCAGTATGAGTACTCGAAAGCAACTTGAGGAGCTTTCATTTGTATTTGGGTTCGATTAAATCATATTTCTTTCTATGTTTGGGTAGAAAATAAGCTGATTATTTTTTTGTTTGGATTACTGCAAGCACAATGTAGGGATCATGCTGTGCTCCTTTAGTATTTGGTATCTTATTGTTTTCACAGATTAAAGAACTGTTCATGATTGAAATTGAATTTGAAATTCTTTTTCGTTTCATATTTCACAACTCATTTTGAAAAAAAGTTCATCTAGCTTCCATGTGATAGGGAAATACATTATATTTGTCATCTATTAGTGGGATTTCTTATACTCAACTAGACAACAAAAAGTGTCATCCCCGCCACTACAAATTTAGGTTGTCACTTTTCCCGCCATTTGCCCATGTATACGTTCTATATAATAATATGATGTCGCTTTGCAAAAAAAGAGAATACGCTAGCAATTTTATCCGAATATCCCATATCACGATATTTGGCACATTTTATACAATATATCCTCCTACTAGAAGACATTTATAGTATCATTCCGTATAACAATCGCTATACAAAGTCGTATTTATCTCTTGTCAAACTCATATCTGAATATTATCATCTCAAAAAGGTCAACAAAGTTAACAGTATTTCAAACTTCTTGTTTTATAACGAATATGGAGATAAATTAAACAAATCTGTTTATTTCGACAAAATTAAATCTTATAACCCATATTATCATAAAGAAGATACAATTTACAGAGCAATTATGTGTAATGACTTAGGGAGGTTCATTGCATTCACTGAAATAGATAGATTTGATAAAGATCAAATACTAAAAAGCAGATTATATCCAAATCCTAAGGAAGAATTTTCCTTCCTTGAATTATGTTGTTATCATGGTGCAGTTGATTGTTTCAAGTTATTGAGAACTAAATTTAACTTAGAAATAACTCAAAAATGCCTAGAATTATCATTTTTGAGAGGTAATTCAGAGATCATGAGTGAATGCTTGAAACATAAATAACCAAATCAAAATTGCAGGGAATATGCAATTATTTCACACAATATTGAGATCAATTTAGCTCATTGTGGATGGTGTAAAAATCTTGATGCATTTTTCGTCTATTTCGATCAGACTAATAATTCTAACAAATTCTTTATTTACTCAACAATATTTGATATATCATCTCTTTGCAAATACTTCCTTTCTGTTTATGCGAATATCAATGAAAAAAAATTAATATAGAGAAATCACTCTTCATGATGCACACGTTATAATAGAAAAGAAACAGCCGAATTTCTTATTTCACATGGTGCGAATATCAATGGAAAAGTGTATAAATGGAAAAACAGTTCTTCATGAGGCAGTGCATACTCGGAGCAAAAAAAAGTAGAATTTCTTATTTCACATGGTGCAAATATCAACGAAAAAGATAAAGATGGAGAAACAGCTCTTCATATTGCAACACTCAATAATAGTAAAGAAACAGCATAACTTCTTATTTCACACAGTATAAATATCAATGAAAGAGATAATAATGGAAAACCCGCTCTTTATACTGCAACATCATATAATAGGAAAAAAAATTGGTCAAACTTTTAATTTCACATGGTGCAGCAATGGTTGGGCAAATTAATATTTTTTATCTGGTTTCCGAAATTACTTACTGATATGAATTATGCAGCACTATGAATGACCATATCAAAAACGGTGTTTCATATTTCTAATAATATTTCCTAAAGCGTCACTTTTTACTTCCTCGACGATTATTTCCCTCTCAAAAAATTCAATAGCTTACATTTTGACAGAACTTAATATGAAACATAAATAAATTCATTATATTATTTTTATTTACATAATATCTGTTTGAAGTCCATAATTCTATAAATTTTTCTTCAAAAACATTACAATCTTGATAGTTTTGATACTGTTTAATAGGTTTTTGGGACCTTATTTAGTATTTACTACGTATAGAGTCGATCTGAACTTAATTTTCGGAAATTTAAAATATTTATTATAAGTAAAATCTGATTTGAAATTTATGTTTAACTACTCATATCTTGCATTATCCTGAGTAGCTTTTGTAAAAATTCATCAAAAAAGATTTTAACGTGCTTTAATTTTTATTTTTAAAATAATGCATATTATTATATAACTAGCATATTTACAAATTTTAGTGCTTTCAAAAATTTAATCCTCCTCCTCTCAAATAAACGTACATCCGGGTGGCCTGTTTTTTGCAAAAAATAAAATTTCATTTTTATTGCTAAAAAGTCAGAATTTTTATTTGCTTCTGGGATATATGATGGCTATATCAGATGTCCATTCTTTTTGATACTCAACATTAAACATAAAACTTAGCCGTTAAGGCTCTTCTGAAAATATTTTTTTTCCGAAAAAATTTTCGAAAAAAATCAAAAAATTTAAAAATCCCCGAATCTGCAGGGATTTAAAAAAATTCTTTTTAGTAAAACTTAAGGATATTGTATCAGATATATTGGTATGGGCAAATTCAATTTTAATCCAATATTCATCGAGATATTAAGTTAACGAAGCTTTCAAAATTGAGAGGGTAATCCTCCTCCTCTCAAATAAACGTACATGCGGGGGCACCCTTAAAAAATTGAAGATGATTTTTCATTCTCCATCAACTCTGCCAAACTTTAATCTCCTGTTTCATATTAAGTTCTGTCAAAATGTAAGCTATTGAATTTTTTGAGAGGAAAAATCGTCGAGGAAGTAAAAAGTGACGCTTTAGGAAATATTATTAGAAATATGATAATAAATATATTTGAAAAAAATAGTTTTTTTTTCAAAAATTGAATGTTCATAGAATATTTTGAAATATGTAGGGAATTGAATTCGGTAATATATGATAAACAGGATTTTTAAATTTCAAGGAAAAATAGCTTTTGTGAATACTTTTGAGAACTCTTCTCAAAGATCATGATTCAAATATATTAAGGAGCCAAAATATTAGAGATGAGTTCACAATCAAAATTTTTCTCACTTTTCTTCCAAATTGACATCCTTCCTCACCACTTTCAAGTTTTTCATACATATATCTTACCCATTCATTTGGAATACGAGTCTCGTCGAGTTTTCGTTCATTTTTTTTACTTTACAAAACTGTTTATTTTTCAGAATTTTTAAATTTGAAAAAATCCATTCTATATCTGATAAATAATATATTATTTTTCAATCAAAATATTTTGATTATCATCTCAAAAGTGTTCTCAAAACCTAGTTTTTCTTATTTTGGATAATCTTAATATTTATATTATTATAAACTAATTGAACACCATATGTTTTTGTATACTTTTACAAAAAAATTGATAGATTTGTGATACTTCCCCCGACGATAGAATTGAATAGCTTACATTTTGACAGAACTTAATATGGAACATTTATTCGTATAATAGCAGTAATAAGTCGATTATTCACTTCTACTTCTGAGATTTGAATTTAATTTCGACAGAAAAAGAGATTCAAGAGGAAAATACTAGGGGATACAAACAGCCACCATGACAGGATTATTATGGAGCCAAGTTGTATTTTTTGATATTTTAGAGTTTTCCTACCTATTTAGGTACCAAGTTATTGCTTAAAAATTAAGGTTCTAAATTCTGAAGTTTACATGATCTCCCGGGCGCACCCTTAAGTGGCCATTCAAAATAGTCTAGAAAATTTTATCGTAAGAGGATTTACAAAAGATTTGATCGTTTAATGTCATCAATATGAATTAATTAAAAAAAAAAAAAAAAAAGGTAGTGGGCTTCCAGGCACTTCGTGCCCTCTAGCCCGCGAAGATGTTTAGTATAAATGAAGTTTTTATTCGGAAAATTGTTAGTCTTCTGGTGTGAATCGGAGGACTCTTCTTCTTCCTCCATTGCTTCTGGGAAGAAGCCTTCTTCTGGGTCGAAAACATTATATAATGTGTCGCTTTTCACAAATTATATATGTTTTCATGTTTTGTCACTTTTCTGTCACTTTTCAGGAAAAAACATTTTTATTATTATATATAAATGAATTTTACAAAACCACCGTTACCGTTCTTTGGAAATAAGGGTAAATGTAAAGATATTATATTGAGAGAACTTAAGAAACTACCGAATGGTCTAACATTTGTAGATTTGTTCGGTGGAAGTTTCTATATATCCCATTTGTGCCATACAATATTCCCAGACTCAAAGATTATATGCAATGACTTCGACAACTATATGGACCGTCTCAAACATATTCCAGACACAAACAATATATTGAAGAGTTAAGAAAAAGATACCTATAGGTAAGATGGAACGTATACCATTAGATAAGAAAAATATTGTGAGAGAGGTTTTGAAAAAAGCAGAAATATAGAACTGGGATAGTATATCTGCTAGACTATTATATAGTGGTTCTATAAGAGTTCATGACATTGAAACACTTATGTCAAAAGTTTTATATCTTAACTATACACATGTTTTCAAAGAGGACATAGAAAAATATATTGAGGGTATAGAGTTTGTGAGATGTCATTGGACAGAGTTGTATGAAAAATATAAAGACAAGGAAAATGTTTTCTTTATAGTGGACCCCGCGTTATAACACATGGGATTTTCAATACCAAGTAGACTGGACTTTGAGAGACTCTTTAGAAACTTTAGACGTTATACATAACCATCCATGCTTTACTTTACATCCGATAAAAGTGGTTTGGAAACCGTTATGAGATGGTTAGAGGACATACATGACTATGAGTTTAGATATGACAAGATAGAATATGAGAGAGGTCCTATAAACCGGAGAAAGTGTCATAACAAAGAAATTTTATTAGTAAGTAAATGTGGTTTGAAATAGGACTACTTGTTTTAGGTTTTTTCCATTGTGTCATTTATTTATTTGACGTGGCAGAAAAGTACAGAGAATATGAAGATGAACCAATGCCTGCAAATGTTCAGTATATGTACTCGTAAGAGATATTTTTATCTAATATTAAATGGACGCACAGAACTTAGCGAATGCACAGCAACCTGGACAACCAAACCCAGAGAATATTCCAAATGAAGTTAGAATACAAACTGCAATGGCAAACTATGGTCAAGTGCCAACAGATGTACAAATGCAAACTGCCATGTCAAATGACGCTGCGTTAGGTTTGCCACCATGGTATGCAAATATGAGATGGAAAGAGTTTTATACAAACCCTGAAGTGGGATATAAACAACTTTATGCAGATGACGCGAACACAGGAGTTGACCCAGAATATGTTTTCTACCAGAGGAG
>NC_067204.1:15281189-15306487 GCF_026262505.1 Trichomonas vaginalis G3 | reverse complement strand
TGACATTGTACTTTCCCCGGATTAGTCCGATAGACGATTTCATTGCCGAACTTATGAAAGAGTCCATGGCACGGTAAGTTTGACAGATATAACTATGGAGAAGGTACAAAGTCATACAGACCCTCATACTTCTTTCAGCAGATTCAATTACGCAGAACAACAAGTTCAAAATGTAAAAAGTCAAAGCTTGAAAATCAAGTGAATTTACCAATGAGCATTAATGAACTTTACACACAATATCAGCAATTAGGTGAACATGGAAAAATAATAGTTGATTTAAATAAAGGAAGTGTTAAATTTGATTAACTTTTTATAATTAATTTTTATTTTTTATTTATAATTAAACATGACAGAAATGGCAAATCTTCTACAGGTTCCATTAAAACAAGGGACAAACAAAAAGGGTGCATATAATAGAACTATGAAAGTTCCTGATGGAATGAAAGAATTAGTTCATATTGTTGCTGGTCTTCAAAAGATGTTAAACAAATGAGAAACGTTTTAACATTACCAGAAGCTCAAGCATATGCCAAACGTCAAGGTCCAAATTGGGAAGCACACGAAGCAGACATTACGGGTCCAAATGGAAAACCTGATGGTATAAATGAAGTTTTCGTTACTGATGGTCAAGGTAATATTAAAGTCATAAATGGTTATAAATTAACTATATCTGATTATCCTAAACGTAAAGCATATAATGAACGTTATCCTATGCAATTTGATGAAAATGGAAAAGCTGTTAAACAATACATTGGAGAAGGTGAAAATGGTCCAATTAATTCATACCGTCATAATCCATATTCTTATTTCAATGAAGAATTAAATGCTATTGAAGAGGGACCGGATGGATTACACGATATTCTAACCAGTTTGATGGTCAATATGCAAATATTAGACCTGAAATTTCAGCTAAGAAATTCTTTAAAGTTGCTTTATTCGATCCAGTTTTCGCAAATGTTAAAGATGAACTTAAACATCAATTCCAACCAATTATAGTAGCAAGAATTGCATCAGGTGCTTTATCTCAAGCATTCAAAGATTTAATTAAGAAACCATTATATCAGCAACGAGGTTTAACTTATGATTTAGTTAAGGAATCAATAAAAGAAAATTTGAGAAATCAGATGATTATAAGAATGCAATTAATGAATATATTAGTCCTTAATTACAATGAAACAGCTAAAAATCAACTTCAAGAACAAATACAGGGAATAATAGATTCAAAACTTCCAGCAAAATAAAAGTTTAAATATATTTTTTTATTTGATTATAAATGAGAAGACGTTTCACTAGTCAAAAGAACCACTAAACGCAAAAGCAGAGATTACGGTTGTTATAACGTAAATGATGATAAATCACGAATTATTCAAAATGTTAAAGTTAATGTTAGCCCCGAATTAACAAGTCAGCAACTCAACCAAATTTATTAACTCGTGACTTACCGAAGAATGAGGAGAATGAAAAAAACCATGAGAATGGAGACCCAATCATTTTATCTGAACCCGGTAAAGAACCCGTTGAAATTCCCACTTATCCAACATACCCCCCACTTCTTTCATCAAACATCGAGAACCCATATAAAATAGACATTAATTCTGAATTAATGAAAATTTACCGTGATATAATAACTGATAATTATGATTCAATAATAAATTTAATTGATAATCAGGTTTAATTATTTTACCTTATGAATCATTAATTCACATTATCGCCATTTTTTGTGATGTTCAAGATTCAAGACGTTAAGATTCAATTTTTCATAGATGATGAGGTTTCATGCTGCGGAATAGTTGCAAAAAATAAATCCTATAAAGGATATTAGCACAATTAAGATATCAAAGAATGGAACAACAACTGAACTTCATTTAACATATAATGATATTTATAATAAAAATAGTTGATGAATATAAAATATCACTTGAAAAATTCTTTGTTAAGACTATTTAATATTCAAGCATTAACATTATCGAATAATAATCCTTTGAATCATAATCAATAATAATTGACCTTTCACCAGTTTATCGTTTGTTTTATTTCTTTTTGTTCCCCACTATCTGGATCGGTCATTGTAATTGTTTTTGTTATAGTATCAGCTTTATCTTTAACTTCAATCTTTTTTCCATCGGGATATTTAAACCAAAATTCCAAAAATTCGATATTGTCAATCTGTTCATATTTTAATCTATCAATTACATTTTTAATACCATCTGAAAATCTTATGAAATGGTCATTATATGGGTTTGATTGAACTAAATTTGAATGAAGTGAAATATAACCTGTTGATGAATATGACACTGACTCATATTTTCTGAAAACACTAAAATTTATAACATGAATGAATTTCTTATTCGTTGAATTTATGAATTCTTGAGGTAATCTTATTCTAGTTTTATTTATCACTGGGAAAATAACGCTTTACCATATTTTTAATCGTAATAAAAAATGTCAATTATCAATATTATTTCGAATAATAACTGTGAATTAAATTTAACAGTTAGCGGAATTTATAATGTTACTCTCGTTTCTGTGAGTGGTAAATTTAATCCCATTCTTTTAGACCCTTCAGATTATATATCATTTATTAAAGATGACCATGAAAAAACGTATGATATGTATATAAATAATGTGATAGCGAAATGGGATATTAACACGATTTTAAGTTATTTAAATGAATCATTTATCGTATGGTATGAAGAAAGTTTTAAATCAAAACCCGATAAACTTTTTGAACTTGATGAAATAAATAACCTTATTAAATTCCGCTGAAAATTAAATTTTGTACTCCTCATCTTCGTTCATTGTTGGGGATATTAAATTTTGAAAAAGATGTTGGGGATGTTTTGTATTCTGACACTGGTTCCAATTTCATTTTAATCAAATGTGATAAAGTTAATACCCCAATGAGATTTTCACATCAAACATTAGACCCTAACTCTTACCCATCAATACAAAACATTTTATCCATCAACTTAAACACATTTTCTTTATCATATCCGTTTCAATTATCTGGGAATTCATTTATTCTTCATTCAAAAGATTTATCAAATATTAAATTTAGAATAACTGACCTATTTGATTGTGATTTAGAATTCATGAATGAAATATTATGGCAATTTCAAATAGAGAAAATAGCCGATGAGATAACGGATTAAATATTTATTTTTAAATCATAATAAATGATTAAACAACAGCAACCACAGCAACTTAAGGCGCAAAGCACCCAGGTCCCTCAGACCATTACATACGCCATATATGCATATAATTCAAAGACGGCAGAACAAACGCAAAGGTTGAAAATATGGAGATTTGGAGATAGTATTGAAAAATGACCGTTTCGAATTCGTTTGCAAAGGTGGTGCAGTGATATCAAATATAAAAGAAATTTTATTTATGAATTCAAAAATTAAAGGAATAACGGATGATATAACATCAATTCCACCAGAAGAACAGAGATATTACGCATTAAATGCATTTCCTAAAGTTTTGAAGATTGGAAGATTTAATTTAAATGAGGAATTCATAGAAGGTTTCCTAAATGACATAATGAAGAAGGTAGATAAGGAATACGTGGATAGTGAGTTAATGAAGAAGGCAAATTTGGTTTGTTGATGAAAAAGATAATGAAATTAAAGAAAGGGTTGAATGGTATCATGAATGGACATCAAAGATTTTAAAAACTAAAGCCGATACAGGATGGGTTTCAGGATGTTTTAGACCTTAAAGCGGATACGGAATATGTTAACGATGAGTTAAATAAGAAAGCAAGATAAGGAATATGTGGATAGTGAGTTAAATAAGAAAGCTAATATATCATTTGTTAATGAAGAAATAAAACAATCAGAGGTCTATTTTACTCCACCATTTTAAATTTTATGAAATCATCAGATAAAACCTTTGATATAGATTCTTTTGAATGGATATGTTTCGATGGAGTGACCATGTATTTATTTTATACAGCTGGAGTGCTTTATTATTTTAAAACAAATGATTTTAAAAACTATGAATCATTTACTCCATCTATTTTAAATCCTGATACACGAGAGCCAATCATTAATCCAATAATTTTATATGTTGAATATAATAACGGTAAATTTATGGGAATGATAACGGTTGGAGATGATTTTTACCCTTGTTATTCATTCGATTGTATCCAATGGTTCAAATGTAATTTAAATCAAGATGCTAAATTTAAATATTCAAATAATCCTATTAGATGCGTTAATAATAAATGGGTACTAATTTATGAAGTCAATCAAATTTTCATTAGTGAGGATGGGGATTAAATTATTATATGTTTAGTATTGATGTCATCAGATTTGGAAATTGATTATACAAGTAAGTGGTATTACATTAAAACAACATGTATTTTATCCTACAAAATGATAAAATTTATAGATCATCTTCAATACCACAAGTCAATTTGAACAAATTTTTCAAGCTGATGGAGACATTGAAGCTTTATGTTATGGATCAAATGTTTATGTTCTCGTTTCAGGTGAAATGGTCTATTCATATCCTGTAAGTTTATAACAGACATATTTATTTATCACAGGATTTATCAATTGGGAATTGGTTTATTCATTCACTCCAAAATTTACTCGAAATTATAGATTTACAAATTTATTTTATATTGATGGGTATTTCATTGCTTTTAGGATGTGGTGAATTTAGTAAATATCGGTAGTGATGGAAGAAAAATTGGTCTGAAATCACAAAAATTTCAAGATGTTAGAAAAGCAATTTTCAAAAATAATACGTTAATATTGATAACAAGACCAGTTTTAAATACTCACCAATATTCAATATTAATAAATTCAATATTCATAATGGATTAAATACAATTCTTGAGATGATTTACCCCATTGGTTCTATTTATACGTCAATGAACTCAACAAATCCGGCAACAGTTCTGGGTTCGGTACGTGGAAGCAGATTGTAGATAAATTCTTATACTGTCTAGATATTCAAAGCAAACAGGAGGTTCGAAGAAAATTAAAGAAGCAAACCTTCCACCGCACACTCATACAGGAACTACAAACACAAACAGGTAATCATTCACATTCAATAACAAAAAGAGTTATAGAAATCTTGCAGCAGGTTCGGATAGACAGGAATGGATAGATATGATATTTCAAGCGACCCAGTAGATTCAAGCGCAGGTATTTTCTGTGGAACCACAGGAAATCATTCACACACTTTCACAACAAATCCAACAGGCTCGGGTGAAGATTATATGCCTCCATTTATGACTGTATTTGCATGGTACCGAGTTCAATAAACACACTTGACCCAAAGGGTTTAGGCTTACCGAATGAACTAAATATATTTTATGTCTGTAATTAATAAGGTAATGAAGTAATGGATGAACTGCAGAAATATATTTTATCGTTAATGTTTACGTTATTTTTGGGTCATTTACACTCATTACGATGAAGTCATGACAAATCATTTCCGGGACTGTTGTCAAAATGTCATGTTGTCACAAACTTTAGAACGGCATAATTTAAATTTTTATTTTTATCATAAATGGATACCCCACAAGCTCAAAATTTACCACGAATCATAACAAGGGAGGAAACGATAAAAATGATGCGAGAACTTGCTAAAAATAACAAACCACTAAAACTGAGAAAATGTGGTTATGCAGTAATGATGGAAAGAGAGATGTTGTCAAAGAAAAATAAAAATTAAATTTGGATTGAGTTTAAAAATTCATCTTTATTAAATTCATCTCTTCCAATCAATTTATTTATTCTATTAAATTCTTTTATTTTTGCTTCACTCAGTTTAAGGATTGAACGGTAAGTTTCTAATTTTTCGATTATTTCTTTCCTCTCTTTATCGTTTTCAACCCCACCGCATTGCGGCTTCTTTTTGTAATAGCATATTTTTGATTTAATTCTGTTTAGTTTCTTTTTATATTCATTGTCTGGACTCTTGGCTGCTTTGTTGTCACTCATTTCTTACGAAATAAAAAAAATTAAATATTATTTAAATATAATGGAGTAATAAAATAAATCGGAATTTCTATTAATTTATTGTCAACTTCAACTAATACATTACCGTTAATATATCTAACAAATTCAGCTATTGTGTCAAATCTTCGTCTTCTTTTTGTCATTGATTTATCAGTTTTTCCATAATCGAGATGAATCAAAACTTTATCCCCTTGTTTAAAATTCATGAGCCCCGAATTAATTTGTTCACGTTTAACATCATTCAACCTTTCCATTTGCTTTCTAATATATTCCCATTCTTTTGAAATATCATTTTTCATTTTCACTGGTTTCATGTTTATAGTTCTATGCCATGTATTATTGTAATAATATACTAACTGCTGTATGATGGAGTCATGATTTCCATCCCAGTATATCTGACCGTTAACCCCTAACGCATCTCTAAGAGTTCTCATTACCGCATCAACTATTTTATTATGAAACGTATATGGAGAGGATGAAAAGAAAAAATTAATTTGTGGGAAATAATGAGTCATAGCTGCCTGAAATCCTTTATCACCATCACCCCTGATATTATCTACTCTTTCATGATCTAGTAAGTATTGAATAGCTCTTCTTGTTTCCTGTTCTGTTTTCCCTTTCACTGGAATGCAATATAAATATCTAGTGTTAATGTTAATGGCAAATAAATAAGTAACGTTTCCTTTTGAATATTCCAGATGATCGATTTCGTATGAATATGGATATGGTGCAAATGAAGGGCGACTAAATTTTTCCTTTAACGGTTGAATTTTCGGGTCAATTGGTTTATTTAATATCTTGAAACCCTTTTTAAAATCTTTTTGCTTCTTTAATGTTTGAAATGGATATAATAAAGTGAATGATGAAGGATTAACTGAAGGAGGAGGAGGCGGTACTGTCGTTGGAGATTTTGGTATTGCAAGTGGTTTAATTTTATCTGCTTTGATTTTGGATTTCATTCCTTCCTTCATTAATTCTGGATGTATTCTATTCATTTGTTTTAAATATGCTGTATATAAAGGTTTGATATACTTTCCTGCTTCGAGTTTATGTTGAAGGATGAATTCCAAAAGTTGATCTTCATTTAAAAGTCGGGCTGAATATGGTTTAACTAATGAATCATAAATTAAAGCTTGTGCTTCATTTATGGTCTGAAGAACCTGGGCGTTTTGTTCCTTTGGCTTTTGCGGCTCAGGATTATATAATTTATATAATTCATCAATATCTTCTTCTGTTAATACTTTATTTTTGAAATCTTTCAACTGTTTAAGTTGTGATTTAGTTTTTCCCTTTGAATATTCATTATTTTTAATTTTGTCTTTAATTTCAGAAATTATTTTATATGATATTTCAAAATTTCATTTTTATAATATGGATAATAATATTCCATATCATCACCCGTTATATTTATTATATTTTTGGAGATATGATTTTAATCATAATAATCAAGAAAATTTTGATTAAGTACTAAATCATCAATTAAAATTTTTAAATGTACGTTATCCATTTATATAAAAATAAAATCAATGTTTTAAGGGTGCCCACCTCTTTGAATCATAGTATCAAAACCATCATTAACGGTTCCTTTTGTCTCTTCTGTGGCATTTATTAAAAATAAAATAAATTTTAAATAAATGGCATACAACATCCATTTTCACAACATACAGCCTTAGTGTGTGCTCCTGTTAATGCAGTCTTACCAATTGTTAAGCGAGTCATTGACCCATTTTTAAGTTGTAAATTAATATTCTGACCATCAAAATAATTTATCATTTATTATATCCAAATAATTTTTAGGTGTTAATTGTTTATTTTGTCGTAAACTAACACCTTTCATTTTTTGTGCAATCTTTTTAAAATCACTTCCATCAATTGAACCGTTGAATGATGTATAACACTTAGGACATAAAGCAACCATGTTATCACCTTGTTTCTCAATTGCTAAACCCAATAACTTCTTCTCATGTGCTTTTTCTTCAGCTTTATTCTTTAATTTAGGTTTAAATTTCTCATCAAAACAGAAGAAATCAAATGGTGCGAATTTGAAAATGTTTTTATCATAAAATTGTTTATCAGTAACAATTGCTTGAAATGCTTGAGTGTTAGGAAGATTTGGGTCGCCAGCGATTGCCCAATAAGATGAATCAGTATCACCTTCAATGAAATGAAAACGATTAACATCCATGCATTTATACATAAAATCATAAATGAAAACCAAATACCAGTATTTAGCATTATCTAAAGTGAAGAATGCCTCTTGTAAACATGTATCACATCTATAAAATCTATCTTTAAGCATCACTTGATATGTATCCTCACCTATTTCTCTTATGTTTTTAAACTTATTTGACATACATGCAACGCGTGCCTTCTGTGCATTCATTATTTTAGTCTTTGTGTAATTTTGTGTATTCATTGCATCGTAACCATATGATCCATTAAGTGAAATCTTGCAAAATAAACTTTTTCCTTTATTTCCTTCTAATTCAGCCTTTTGTCTTTCGTTCATAAATTCGTTCGCAAATTCATTAAAACAAGTGTTTTTAGTAAATGTTAAAATTGATTGAATGTCATCAATGATAAAATGAAATCTGTCTATTAGATACCATAGATAATAAGAAGAAAATGGTTGATATTGGTTGTGTGTTGATGCTAACTGAGTTAATTTTCTCTGTTTCTGGTCAACTGGTAGATTGTTTGATTTCATGTAATTATACATAAAACTGCCAATTGTTTTTTCATCTGTGATAATATCTAAGTTTCTTATTATCGGTAAAAAGTTTATGTAATCATTAATGTATTTTTCATCAATGTGACCCTTTACTTCAGCCACGAATAAAGTATTTTTCTTCTTAATTATTCCCAGTGCTTTTGCTTTCTTTGTTGCTGTATCACAAATGATAACACCATTCAATCTTCCCGGCATATACATTTTATGGTCAGTATATTGAATGAAATCATGAGGATTAGATGAAAATGATGAAGGATATAATGAATTAAAGTCAACTCCAACGAAATGAGTCATAATGTTGGTGGTGTCCTCATTTGATACAGTTTTAGTTTCTGGATTATATGAAAGTTTATTAATGTGCGTGATTCCTTTAAGATTAACACGATGTTGAACATTTGATAGACCACCAGTAATTCCATTACGGAGAATGTGATAAGCTTCAACTGAATCTAAAGTCATTGGTAAATTATTTTTTAATGCATAATTTCTTAAATTGATTCTTAAACGTTGAACATCTTCATCTTTATTTGATTTTACGACATTGCAATAACAACACATTAACTGACAATTTTCTTTGGTATGTGGTTTTTCATTATCGATTCTATCCAATGTTGGTTTATTACATATGTAAACGCTTTACCACACATTTTGCATTTAGATGAAAGGATTAAATCGTGATAGTATTGAAAATCATCCATTGAAACATTATTTTTAGTATCCCTTTCTGCTTTTTTCATCTTGTTTCTTATATGATTCAATTTTATATTTCCAATACTTTTTTGTTAATTCAAAACTTGATTCCACATTTTCTTCTTCTGGATATGTTTCGTTAGGATTGAAGTTCTTATATGCTAACGCGTAACGAATCATTGATGCATTCGATGATAAAGAAAGATTATGAAGCATGTCAATTTTATAAACAAATGTTTCTATATTTTATCAATTGGGTCAATCATAATTTCAACGTCTTTATTGCAATAATGAATAAAATATTCTAATCTATTCTCAAAATTTTTAGCATCATTGAGATATATTTGAATAAAATGAATCTTGAATGACATGTTTTAATCCTTTCTTATATCAATCAATTCTTGAGTGAATGGTTCCTTTTTATATAATTCATCTTCGTAATTCTCCCATGTGATGAATTGATAAGGGAAAAAGGATTTAACACGTGATTTATTGTTTCCGAAATCTTGAGTGAATTGGTCTAATGTTCCACCCGCTATATAATTTCTGATGTCAATAAATCTTAATTCATATGGACAGTTTGTTTTCTTTACTATGACTTGCTTAAATTGAGAAGAAGAACCCAGCATTGATTTTATCTTCCATTTTGCAGTATTTAAATCACGAAGAATTAAATTTAAATCAAACTTTCCCGAATTAAAACCAATGATATTCACTTTATTAAATTCTTCATCTAAAAGCTCTTTCATTGCTTCCTTTTGTTTCTCATTTAATGTATTCATTAATTCTTCATATTGTTCAATATTTGATTTAGCAACTAATGAACAGGTTGAAAATAAAAATTCAATCCAATCAGAGATGAACGAATCACTTGATGTTAAGCAAAAATTCCTCGTAAATGTTTTATCACGGTCTACGACCTCGCCGCTTTGCGGCTTTATTTTGACAGTTGATGATACCATAAATGGTTTTAAGTAAGCGTTCAAAGTTGCACATTCAGAAAGTTGAAGTTCTTCTTTAGTCTCTAATGTTTCGAAGTCAAAAGTAATATAATATCTTGTTGGTTTATAATATTCCTGCAAATTATGTGCTAATAGCCATTGATATATCTTCTGTTTCGTGATATGTGGTGCATATGGTTGTTGTGTGTTTTGCAATTGAACGTCTTGAATTAATCTTCCATTATTTTCTTTACATTTCTCACAATGTTTTAAAAATCTTCTTTGGTTTTTCCTTTCTGGATCATCACGGATAGAATATACTTCTTCTTTGCAAAAGGGGCAAACTTTATATCCTGTGAGTGCTTCAACGTCTGTAATTCTGTCAGCGTGAAGTTTTCCACATGGACTCTGTGTTAATAAAATATTTACTGTTTCAAATTCTGGATCTATCATTATTGATTCCACTAATGGAAAGTCTACCTTGTTAATGTCTACGTCTTCTGGTTGAGGGTCACAATAATAAAAATCAATATTAACGTTTAACATTCTTGCTAACCTCTCACTTTCTGATGAAATGTCAAATCCTTCATATGCATCTATGGCTTCATTTAAATAACTTCTACGAGTTTTAGGATTAACACCATCAGGAATGTTATAGAAGCGTTTAAATAACCTTCTACCTTCGGCTCTTATTTGATTATCATTCATTTTAGCTGTTCCATTTTTGTTCATTTATGTAAGAATAAAAATTAAAAAATAAATAAAAATAAAGTTTATTTTTTTTAAAGTCCGAGACTCAGAGAGTCCAGGGCTAAAGTCCATAAAATGAATTAAGAACACATAAATTTTTATCATCTGCGACGTGACGAATACATTTTAATTTACTCAAGAATGCGTACCCTGATACATTAAATCTAATTCCTGTCTTATTTAATTTCACAACTTTGAAAAGGAATGTATGAATAGCTATAAAATGATGAGATGATGTTTTATGGGTTGCTTCCATTTTTTCTGAAATAAATGAATAAATATAATGTTTATAAGTTTTCATATCTTTTATGTTCTTAATAACGAATGGTATAGACCTTTCAACTTCGTCTTCCTTCGGTGCTGTTCTTTCATATGAAACATTATTGGTATCTTCAATAATGAAACCACAATCGCATAAAATTTTATATGTACCAATTGTTTCTTTTGATATTTTATCTAACAAATCAAAAACTTTATCAACACCTGTACATTTATTTAAATAATAATTTGTGTAAATATCATGGTCTTCTTTCTTAATCGTATTTGTTGCATATGTTACATTTTTCAGTGCTTTTTTGAATTTTTCAGAATCAAGAGGAGGTGAAAGTAATATACATGGATAATCTCCATCGTCAATAAACTGAAGCTTATGTTTATGAATAAATTTTGTGCCTTCTTCTGAAAGTGTTTCGTCAATATCACCATCTAATAAATTTTTAGTAGATTCCAAAAAGTAATTTTTATATCTTTCCTCATGTGATTTTTGAACTTCTGATTCTGAAGCTGGGATATTCATTAAACCCTCTACTTCATTCTCAGCATTTCTCAATTCACTAATTCTTTCATCTATTTCATTTCTTAATTGTTCCAATTTCTCAATCTCATCGTTATAATATTCATCTTGTTTAATTTTTTCTTCAAAATATTCAGGAGGTGTTTCAAGGCTCTCTGAGCCCAGGTCCTCTGGACCATAAAGAGGAATATTCTCCTGTTTTTCAACTTTTTTGGGATATAAATATCTCATTATAGCCTTTTTAGTAATTGGTCCGTTATATTTAAATTCATTCAACAATCTGGAAAACTCTTTCACATTCTGCATATATGTTGGATAAGAACCGTCTCCAAAATTTTCTAAAATATTTTCTAATTCTGAATTAGTGAACTTTAAAGATTTCAATGAATTAGTTGTTATACTCATTTATTATAAAATAAAAAATAAAAAAAATAAATTTAACTTAGTTTTAATTTTACGTAAGAAGTCAATTTTTTATATACCGTCATTTGTAGGTATTATTTCTATCAGATAAAAATTATTTTTTTATTTAAAAAATATAATTTATTTTATTTTTTAAAATATCATCGGTGATATTTTGGAATCACATGTTCAGGCTTCAAATAATTTTCAATAAGAAATTTAACAAAATCTTTATATAAAGTCTTTTTTTTCATTTAGTCTGTGAAATTCGTCACATACATCATCTAAGTATATTTCTACTATGCACGGAAATTTAATCTTTCCGACCTTTATAATAGGTTTTATATTTTGCAAGAATATATTCTTTGACTCCGGTATATAATCGTTTTTTCTACAAAATTTTATATATTCTTCATATGTATCCCTTTCCTTTATTTTAAGTTCTACATGTAGTCCATACACGTTTGGGCAATAATAGATATCAAAAATGAAAAATTTTCTATTTGTCATCTTTATATAAAGATAAAAAATATTTTTGATTAATAAGGAATTAATTTCATTTTATGTCTTATAATGTGCGCATATGTATTTAAAAGGCATTCATTGAATTGCTTTTCAATCTCTTTCTTTTTTTCATCTTCGAATATTATATCATTTTCATGTTCGAAGCTTGTAAGTTTGTTATCTTCAAATATTATATTAGTTTCATATATCAAATTATGATATCGGTCATATTCTTTTAAGTGATAAATAAATACAAAATTTACGGTTCCTTTAATTTTAAATTCAAAATTAATTTTACAACAGCTTTGTGGATCAATTAGTAAATCAATCAAATAATGTTCAAAATCAGATATTATTCTTTTTCCATATATTTTATATTAAATAAAAAAATCTAACTTTATTTTTTCGGAGTTTTGTGACGAAGTGCGAATCTTCACTTCGTCAAAAATATATTCTTTTTATTAATGGTAATATAGGAATTGTAGGAATAAAAACTTTTTATAAATTATTCATAAATTTTTAAAATCTGCTATTCGGAAGTATGTTCAAAAATCATTCAATTATGTGAGAATTCTTACGATTACAAAAAAAGTCACACAACCCGCATCATATACTACTATTTTCAATTTCTTTTATGATTCCATTTAGAATCACAACAACATATGGTTAGCTGTCTGCTTACCAATTGATATCTCTTTTCTTCGTATAAATAAATCATACACAGCTTTTTTGAAATCAAAAGCGTTGATTTTGATTAATTTGAGTACTTATCCATATCTAAAACTACCTATAGGAATTTGCAAATGTCTATGCTAATTAAGATCTGATTAAAAACAAAAATGTTAATCGACATTTGAAAGCATATATAAAAAACATTTATTACATGATGAAATAATATTATATAAGGCTATAGAGATTCATAGCTAATGGATAAATGACTGCAAGCGAGTTACGCTCTCCAAGAGTCATCCTTTTATTGAATTCGTGATAAACTGGCAATTCACCTCCATTCTTTGCATAGATTGCCATTTCTAATAAAAAGTGTATCGGTCTAATTCTGTTTTTGTTTCTGAAATAATTCATTCCGATTTTGAAAGCCTTTTTATTTCCTGTCTTTAATCCGAGCACCAATGCATATCTTGCTCCATCTTTTGTCTTAACTGATCCATTTCTAATCAATCTCTCCAAGGCAAGTGATTCAGTCTCGATTGTTTTGAGAACATCATCGAAAAATGGAGAGAAAGGAAGATTATAGAATGATTGTGGGACAGTCAATTGTGCAGAAACTCCAGGATCATATAAATCCTCGAGATCATCTATGTCAAATGAACTTTCTGAGTTATTTCTATTTGTATTCCCTTTAAAATATAGGTATATAACTTCTCCATTCTTTGGCTTCATTAATGGATAGTTATAAACATCTTTAAGTTTCGAAATTTCATAATTTTCTTTTAATTCCGAAACAATTTTGTAAATAAAGTCTGATTCTTCATCGGCTTGACTTTCAATGATTTCTATCTCAATTTTGCTTGGAGATGGTTTCAAAAAGAATCCATTTTGATAGCAAACATTTTTTTGAACACAACTTCTCCTTTCTGGCTCTTTGTATTCTAAACTAAAGAATGCTCCATTTGCAATTGTCTTTGCATCTTCAAATTTTTTGTTGTTTATCAGATATTTTGCAAAACACATACAAGATGAAGGGGAAGACCATACTGAATTTTGAAGTAAAGGTGTTATTTTTTGTATTGTTGCTTTATCATTTCTAGAACTACTCATTTCAAGTATACATTTTGCAATATAAATGTCATCTGGAGATAATTGCTGAGAATTAATAAGATAATGATATAAATTATTCGCAAGATTAGATGAATATGGTATAAAATGCAAAATCCGTGCAACAATTCTTGGAAACGGCTTTAAAAATGAATCAATTATTGAATAAAATTCGTTTCCTTTCAAATTAGTAAGGCAATATATTGCCAATGCATATTCTAAATCTTCAGATGGCTGCAATTCCGATGCAATTCTTGCAAGATCATTATAAGAAAAGTAAGCTGGCATTGATTTTTCATCGACCTTATATGATTGTAAATTATATAATGATCTGAATAATTGCTCATATGGAATCCAAAATCTAAGTGCTGATGATAATGTTGCCTCTTTAAACGAGATATTTTTAACGAATATTTGGTTGTTATTGCAATCATATGTGTTGATTGTAATTTTCTTATCTTTTGTAATATGAAATCGACAATCGTATTTGCTGAATACATTCCAGCAGCAAACAACGATTTCTTCGAATTCTATTTTCATTTTACCTATGTGATTGCGAGAAAAATTTGCGCTTATCTGATCGTATAGTATGTTTAGATCACTTATTTTATTAAATGAAAGTCCAGAAAAGTATGAATAGGTTTTAATTTTAGAATTTGAAATCGATTTCTTAGAAATTACCAAGTCCGCAGGTCCAAGTCTCCAATACATGTGATTTAAATCAGAAATCCGCCTTTCAAGACAGCCATCGTCTGGTATTTCTATAATCCCAGAGATGCTTTTCATTTTTTGAGATAATTATCGAATTCAATAGAAATTGTATTCTTATCAAAACATTTGAAACAATTAAGGGTTTCGTTTTGCTAAAATTGTCACTTTTATAGCATATTTGTTTTTGGATGTTTTGCGAAACCAAAAAAAAACTATGATATACAAAAAAAAAAAAAAAAAAAAAAAAAAAAAAGGTAGTGGGGCTTCCAGGGGCTGCGCCCCTTCTAGCCCCGAAGATGTTTAGTATAAAATGAGGTTTTTATTCGGAAAATTGTTAGTCTTCTGGTGTGAATTCGGAGGACTCTTCGTGTTTCTCTTCTTCGTGTTTCTCTTCTTCTTCCTCTTCCATTGCTTCTGGGAAGAAGTCTTCTTCTGGGTCGAAGACATTATATAATGTGTAATTGAATGACACATTATATCTTTCTTTGAGTTCGCTCCTGACAAAGAACTTAGTTCCAGGAATACAGAAGACTTCTGTGCGTTGGAAAAGCTGATGTCCTGGAACAAATTTGGCAATTAGAGACTTCTTTTTTCCGAATTGTTCAGGAGTTTCCATGACGACAGTAACAACATCTCCATCTGCGAGGTCTTGTTGTTGTTCGGAAAGGTAAAGAGCAATGATATAAATGGTTGCTGCGTTGAATTCGAGAAAGTCGAATTCAAATTGTGTAGTCGTATAGCAGTCAAACCATTTTGTACAGTTGTCTCCGAACTCGTCAATGTATTCATCTTGGTCATATCCGTAACTAAAGACTTGGAATTCGGCAATTGTCTTGTCGAATGACCGTTGGATGTTACGAGGAAGATTTTGACGAACTTGGTATAAAGTTCTCAACATTATGAGCTTAGTAAATGTTGGAAATACTGAACTAAGACATCGCTAAGCTCAATTGGACTTGGAATTGTCTTAGTAAGTTCAATTGAACTAGCAATTGCTTTGTTCAGAACTTCACAGAACTGAGTATTGTATATAGCGTCTGGTTGTGTGTTTTCTTCGGCGTCTTTGAGATATTTAGAGCAAATTTGTTGAAGAATTTCTCTTAATTCGCTGTTAGACTTTTTGGCGGTTATTCTAACAGCTGTGCCAGTTCTTGGAGGTTGTGGGGCTTTGGCTTTGGTTAGCGGTTGAGAATTGTTAATGTTGGCTTCCATTAGACAAAAATAAACTGTTTTTTTCGGACTACTCATAGAAAAGTTTAAAATAAACCGTTTTCGTCAACGGTAACCCCCTCTATTTTTTTATTTTATTTAATAGTTACCGTTGGCAAACCGTTCCATCTCAAATATTGAATGAACTATAAACGTTTTTTGTTTTCTATATATACTTTTTTGTCCAACGGTAAAACTTTTTACACAACGGTTTTTGAGAGTCGTCGCCGTTGACTTTTTTGTAGAGCACTCAAAATAGTACAGCTTTGTCTGGACAAGTAAGGGTCTATCGTCGCTACAGGAAAAGTTACAGGCGTTCCAAGGAAGTATACTTTGAGAAGACTTTCCCCCTTATAGAATGAGATAGGACGGTTATTTTACAAAACTGACAACACTTTGACCGAGTAGTTTTTTGTGCTGAACAAAAAGTGTCATATAAACATCTGTCAAAAACCGCTTTTTAACTTCACTTAAAATGCCACGTAAGCTACGTAAGAATATACGTAAGAGGAAGAGAGCATTGAAACATCCAATAGTAAGACTGACACCACAACAACAGTTGCAACAACAAATGCTGAATGACCCCACTATGTTGCAACAAATGTCAAGCAATCCTATGCTTTTAAACCGAGTTGTTGGTGCACAGAGTGGAGGTTTAAGAGCGGCACTTTTAGCGAAAATGGCAGGCTATGGTGGAGCTGCAGACGGAACAGCTTATAACCCTCAAAGTCAAATGAATTTGAGTTCACTCAAAAATCAAATAACAGATGTCAAAAAGTCAAACATAGACATACAGAAGCAAATAAGTGAAAACGAAAAGAAACTAGAATATGACAGACACACAAAGAAACTAAATGAGTTAAACGTAGAGAAAAAGAAGAAAGAAGAACAACTGAAAGAACTAAGTACAGAGGAATATGCGAAAAAAGTGTCAGAAAAAGCAGCAGAAGTAGCAAAAATGGAACAAGATGTCATAAATTTGAAAAACCATACTACTCAATATAAAATACTGAAAGATGAAGAGATAAAACAAAAAGCCCTGAAGACATATATGGATAGCGATGAGTATAAAAAAGAAGTTGAAGCAAATGTAAAGGCAGAAAAACTTTTACAGTTGCAAAACCAAACCGTACAGTATGAAAACTTAGCACAAGAAAGTAAAAATAACGACGCGGCTATGCAAAAGGCAATGAAAAGCGCAGAATATATAAAAGCCAACAATGACTGGTTAGATGCCCAAGCCAACGCTAAAGCAGCCCAACTCATAGGGTCAATAAGGACAAAAATACAAGCGGATGAAGATAGTTCAAATGAAGCTTTAACAAATGCTGACTTTAAGAACGCCTTCGAAGCTCTTCATAGTAAGGTGAAACAAGTGAACGACTTCTCATCTGGAAAGAAACTGAAGTCTGAAGGTTTCGACAAAGAGTTAAGAGAAGTAGCACAAAATATGACGAAAATAACAGATGCAGCAACGAGACAGGCAGTTCAAAGTGCCTATGACGCCGTTAGAGCAACTGTTGTGGAAAGTCAAGAAAAAGAGTTACAACAGACCAAAACAGACCTAGTAAATGCTTTCTTAAGAACGAAAAGTCAGGTAGGACATTACGCTGCAGATGGAACATATGTGCCAGCTGGTGGAACTTATATACCACCAAACCCTCCAAGAGAAGCACCTGCACCAGGACTACCTAAAACATTTACATCGTCACATGGACACAGACACAGGCATGCACCAAAACCAACACAACAACCACCTCCACAACCAGCACCACAACCAACAGTTCAAAACACTGCACAGCAACCAACACAACAACCAACAGTTCAAAACCCTGCACAACAACAACCACAAACAGAGCAAGGACATAAAAGAAGTAGAGAACAAGGAAACCAAGAATTCTTAAAAATGCTTAAAGAAGAGTGTGGTTTCCCAGATACTGTTGACTTTAGTGACAGATATAAAGAAGCTATTGGAAAGTTCAAGGATGGAAATACTGACCCGAACCTATTTAGCTTTATGGCTCAGCACCAAAACGGATATAATCTCAAACCTGGAAAATACAAGCTCGCTAAGGGATATGATTTAATAGCATATCATCCAAATGACATGGATGAATTTACTCCGAGATATTTGATGTCAGAGCTAAATGACAATTCAACTTTCGTCATGAAACGCGTAAAAAATAGAGACGGAACGAAAGAACAAAAGCTTATGAATGCGGATGACGTAGATAGGGAAATTGTTGAAAACGGTCTCGGAATATATGAAATGCCAGCAGATGAGGTACAAGAAACTCCACAGGAAGAAGTTCAGATACAACCAGACATGGAAGAAATAGTTCAGCAACAACAGCTAGAAGAGCCTGAAGGAAACGAACAAGTCACTCCTTTGGAAACTAACTTCACAGAACTAGATGAAGATTTGGAACAGCCGAAAAATCTTGACCCTCAACAAGAGTATGAGGTGAATATGGAATCTTTCCAAGAGTCTAAGAAAGATTCGGCTGACATAGTAGAAGAATATCGAAAAATGTTTGCCGACATACAAAAGACTCCAACACCAGATGAAAATATTCAGCATAGAATGAAAGTACTGAAAGAAAATGTACACAAATACAACAACCCTTTTTACTTACGAGCATTTAACGTTCAATCTTCGGATGAACTCGGTGAAAATAAAAGGTTAAATTTCAAGAAAACATATAGAAATGAAACATTGTTTAAAGTTCATTCAGAACCTAACCAAGATGGAAACAAACCTACTTTTGTTTCTGCAGACGATGGAACTACAATGAGATGGGGTCATAAAGCTAACCCGGATAGGTGGTTCATAAACTTACAACCACAATTCCAAGAAGTTGTAGACGCAATGGAAGTCAATGGTGAACAAGATATAGCTGGTATTTTAAGCGCGGCTTTAATGCCATTGAAAGATATGAAACATGCAGATATTTTGGACCAGTATGAAATGAACATGGCTGATGGAAATATAACACCTGACGTTCTAGAACATTTATCTCAAAGAACTACACAGAACCATAGAGATGGTATATTTGGTGAAGAGTTTAGAAAGAAAGTTAGGAGAGAGAAGGAAGAGAACCTATTGTACATGACCTTGCAAACGAAAGTTTACAAAATGTCATAAAAACTTACTTTGCAGACGATGAATCGAGAAGGGATGAATATTTAAGAAAACTCAAATGGACAGTACCAAATGAAATGTTAGTATTGAAAAACATGTTCCTTGACAAAATAAAACCAACTACAGAAATAAACGACGCAAGACTGAAAGATTGGGTAAAAGCTTTCCCATTCACAAAAGATATAGTTGGTAACATGGAAAGAAAACCAGAATGGCTACAAAAACATATATTTGGAAACGAGCTTATTCCATATGGACAGGCACTGTTTGAAGAGCTTGAACCAGAAACTCAGGAAAGAGTCATGCAAACAATACGCGAAGACTCAAATACAGACTATGACAAACTCTTTCTAGGATATAGGTTACCTGAGATGGGCGACCAGAGCCAAAAGGCAAAAAGGACATGGGAAATTTGCAACATACTAGATGAACATAATGCAAAGATGCAACAACTTCAAGCAGAGGGCAATGAAGGAAAAAGAAGAGTTAAAAACTCAGTCAGGAAGAAAGTAAAGCTTGGTCGGAGTGGGTTCTATTATGACATATAAATCCAACTATTCTATATTTTTACTCATATGAAATGTACGCCGCTCAGAATATAACGCCAACAGTTTTGGATGCCATGAATGGAAATGTTTCCGAATGGTATAACGAATGCGACAATGCCATTAGAAGGTCAGAAATAGTTCCTGGAACTTACGAATATACAACTGCTGTTTCTTATGGAAACGTAGGTGAGTTTGGAGAAGGTTCTTCAACAACAGTAGATATTGCTTGCGACAGGTTTCATATTAATTTCTATTGACAACTCTTTCTTATACGTGGAACAAGACATTGAAATAAAACCTTCTGCCAAGTTGTCTGACAAGAAAGGTTGCAATGGAATTTTCTATGTCGGATACCAATATGCTCCAGAAGTTTTCATGGGATATAAGATATATTCTAACTCTGACTTAGTTCAAACAGTAACATGGGCAAACTATGAATGGTTCGCTTTGAGAAACTCAGTACAACCACAAGCTAGAGAACAAACAGACCAGTATGCAACTATTGAGAAAATAAGAAGACTTGACCCTAACGTTCCAGGAGTTTATGTTAACCTTTCTGGACAAACTGCAGCAGCAGTAACCAAAGTAAAATTGAAACTTAGAGTTCCTTTGTCATCTTTCCTCATCTTCAGGTTTTTAAGATACTTGCCAAACTGGGCAGGAAAAATTTCTATCGAACTTACTCCAAGCAAAAATAACTTAGTCATTGCACCAACACAAGACCCATTCACTCTTACAGAAGTAGTGGGAACAAATAAAATGTCATTCGCCGACTTTTGCAAAAACAAAGTTGACTTAGACTTTGGTTTCTCAAACCTCAACACTGAAGTAAACTATTATTTCAATGCTGCTGGAGATGCTTGGGACCCAGTTAAGTTCACATGCGAAAAGTTTGAATGCAAGAGAATAGAAAGCAGACTTGCAGTCTATATGTTGGACCCAGATATTTCAAATGCTTTAGCTGCCAAATATATTGCAGTTCCACTTATGTTCCCTATACACCAAATATCTGTCAAAGACTTTGCAGGTGAAGTTGGAAACCAAAGTGCTGACCCAGGTGCAAGAACAGATATTGCTTTAACAACTGCAATGAAACATGCAGATACTATGTTTGTTTTTTCAGACGAACTATAAATGACTATTCTTGCTTCTACAACCCTGGTATTAAATATCATATAAACATAGATGGCAAATATTATCCAAGAGAAGAATATTCTACAGTTGAGGATATGAGGTCATACAACTTGACATTAGATGCTATGAACTTTAACAACAACTTCACAACAACCATTAACCCTGAAATGCAAAGTTCTATTATGCCATATGTGAAAGTATGGACCCATACAGGAGCTCAAAACACTCAATATACAAATGGAGACCGTTCAAACTTTTGGCTTGGCATTCCATTTGCTGACTCAGAAGACTTTATGGGTGGTATTTCAACTGTTGTACAGTTCAAATACAATATACTGGTGACAGAGACGGTCCAAATGAATTGAAAGCAAAGAAGTTTACAAAACCAATAGCACTTTTCACGGAAGATTCTTTTGAAGATTCGTTCGATGAAACCTGCTGGGGCTCCTCAGATTGGCATAACGACAGCTTCCATCGAGCAGATTTTGGCAGCAGGTCAGTAAGTTGTTCTTGAACTGACTTCTCTCCGTCAAATATTGACAGTACGCCAGTTTTGACATAAAATTGTATTATAAACTTACCTTTAGAAATATCGGTCAGTTTTGTTGTTATATTTTTTGTCTGCTTCAAGAACTTTCACCATTTCAGTTATACCAACTTTCTTTGCTTTATGAAAATATTTTGGTTCAGCAAAGACTGCTATTCTATAACATTTTCCATTGTTTGTGTAAAGAACTATTCTGTCAATGTATTTGTATTGTTTGTGTGTGTAAACTTTGTTCTGCTTCAATTCGAAGAGATACTCGAATACGTCCATCTTTTTATTCTAAGTAAAATGTCATTTCCGAAAAATAGAAGCGTAAGTGTTTCAAAAGGTTTAATGGCGGTGGCAGATGTGAAGTTAAATTCACCAACTCAAACAAACAGTCAAAGTGTTGTTGTCAATGTCAAAGAAAGAGATGTTGAAGTGGGGAAACCATACGAGGACGAAGATGGTATAACAATAGTTCCTGTAAAAGAACAACCAACATACCTGAAGTTAGCAGAGACTTAAGTTCTGTTGCAGATATTCGAAACGACTACCAACAACTTAAAGACAAACTTAAAACTCAGGAGAAGATTTGTCAAGCTTTGGGTATAATGTTAAACTTGGTTGAGCACAACCCTGTAAAAGTGAACTCATATGTCATCGCACCTCATGAAATTTTGAAAGAACTATTGAAACTTTTGACAGAGGCAGACGATATAAACATCAAAGAAATAGAACCCGACGTTAGTTGCTGTGGTGTTTCATATAATGTCATTGACAAGATATACGTTATGAAAGGAGGTGAAACGTTGAACTTAAAATATAGTTTCCCAGACGTCATAAAAATATTTGACGACCACAACATTTCATTAAAATTTACTTGCTAAGTAAATGGCAGAAGACATAGTGGTTTATACTATTACGACTAAAAACCCTGAGTCATATAATTCTATAACAACAAACTTACAAAGTCCTCAAGGACGATATTGTAAACTGACCTTAAACACGATGACGACTAAAGCCTGTTTTGCTCTTTTGACACCAGAAGACTTTGTTGTTGTGAATGGTAAAAAATACTTCTTTGAAGATACTTACTCAGATATACCACCAACAGGTTTTGTTGACTTATTTAATACTTTAAGGACGGATGTAACATGTGCTGCAACTAGAGCAGGTTTCATTATGTTTGGATGTCCGACTGAGTTTACTATAAACGATATGAGCTATAATACAAAACTTATATCTGGTTTTTACTACCAACAGTTTCCTATAACAGGAAAAGGTGTCATACAAGGAATGTCTGTTCCATTGACTTTAAGTACACCTATTTATATATTGTTTCAAACTTAGGTTCAAAGTGTTATTCGAATGTCGACAGAAACTACTATGACCAAAAGATACTCATGCGTATAAACAACACTTTCTCTGCTGGTTTGCCTATTGTTCATTCGAATGCAGAGTTTTCAGCTTTAGTAAACTCAAACACTTTAGCAAACATAAACTTAACCTTAGTTGACGCAAACTTTGTTCCTGTAAAACTTTTATGTCCTATGTATTTGTCAATGACGGCAGAAAGTTTCGAATTGGAAGATGCAACTGGTGAAAGTATTGTACTACAAGAACAACTTCAACAACAAATAGCTCAAGAACAACAAATGCAACAAATGAACAAATGGAACAAATGCAACAACAAAGTCAAGAATAAAAAAAATATTTTTTTTTATTTTTATAAAAATGTACAGAATAGACGTTTCAGATTTTTATGACTTCCAAGCGTTCAGAAATATGTGTCCATTTAGAGACTATAACAAAGCAGTCGAGAATTTGAAACGTTTAGTCATTTATGTTGACTCTGCCCCAGAATGTTATGTTATGAAAGAATGGGATGTTGTCTTTAACAAACCAAGAGCAACCATAGTTTCAGAACAAGAATGTAGACAGAAACTTAAGAAAATAAAAGTCGTACAAGTTGGCATGAAGATGTTAGATGCTTGGGATATCTTATTGTCAAAGTTAGAAGATTTTTCAGTTCGTGGTATAAAGTTCTATACACCATCTCCAAACTTCTATTCTATCTTCACTGGATATAAATACGAACAAGTAGAATGGAAAGAAAATGTTATAGAAGCTTGGTTAGACCATGTCAAAGAAATTATATGCAATGGAAACGAAAGAGTCTATGAGTATATCTTATGTTGGTTTGCAAACATCTTACAACATCCAAGTGCTAAAAATGAAACTGCTCTCATTATAATTGGAAAACAAGGAACTGGTAAGAACACTTTCTTTACAGATATCTTATGCAAACTGTTAGAGGGCTATTCGAACCCGAATATGACAAACTTAGAAAACATCTGCGGTAAATTTAACTCTTCAATAGAGAATATGAAACTTATAGTATGTAACGAACTTCAAAGTATAGATACAACAAAGGTTTTAAACTCAGATGCTTTGAAGAGTCTTATAACAGACAAAGTTGGAGTTGTTGAAAGAAAATATAAAGACCAAAGAGTTTGTGAAAATGTTGCAAACTTCGTCATGGTTTCAAACAATGTTGTTCCGATGAAGTTAGAAAGTTCTGACAGAAGATATGTAGTTGTCAGAACGTCAGATTCTCATATGCAAGATACAGAATATTTTGACGACTTAGCAGAAACTTTGACACCTAACTTTTACAACCACTTGTTCTCATATTTCATGACATTAGATATTTCAAAGTTCAATCCAAGACAAATTCCACATACCGAAGAAAGACAAACATTGTTAGAAGCAAACAAGAGTGTATATGAACTGTTTATAGATGAGACTAACTTTGAGTGTTTAGATGAAAGGTCATTGTACGATGAATATAAACAATATTGTCAAGAATATGGTTATATGGCAGCGTCTAAACGAACATTCTTGGCAAATGTCAAAAATCTTTTAGATGTTCAGAACGGCGTATATACAAAGAAAAATTTTTCTGAGTAAATTTTAAAAAAATATTTTTTTATCCGATAGAAAAGATGACGAAATATATTTCAGTCAACAAATATATGTCAGGACTTAAAGAAGAACTAGACCCATTCATATATTTGAATGTTTACTTCTACCATTTTGAAAAGTCTACATTTGACAAAGTTTGGAACATCGAACCAGTTAAGTTTGCTATTGTGACTAAAAATGGTGCGAAATTTGAAGACTTAGACATAGAAGGTTTGTTAGCAGTCAAAGAAAATTTTGACAGAAGGTTCTCAAACCTTAAAGAAGGCAAAGCATACAAACTTGTTATACCTTATGAACCAAAGAAAGCAGACGACTATGAATATTATGAGTCTAAGATAGTTGAAGTTCAAGGTAAATTGGGTAAAAAGATTTTAGAGTCTAAGCCAGTGTTTGCTCCTAAAGAGGAAGAGAACATTGACATTGACCCAGAAATGTTCTAAAAATAAAATTTTATTTTTACATGTCATATCTCACC
>NC_067204.1:15242968-15281089 GCF_026262505.1 Trichomonas vaginalis G3 | reverse complement strand
TATTTATGAGTCTTTTTAGAATATTCTTTGTCAGCTCTTGTCACTTCACTTGACATTTTATTGTCAACATATGTTTTGTCTGCTTAGTTCAGGATGAGTATGTTCTTTCGTTGCATATGTTGCATCTGCTCTGTCATTGTTCTTCTTGAACTTTTCAATGACATACTCTTTTGTCAGCTTTGTTGTCAATATCTGCCTTCAAAAGAAGTTCATCTATAGGTTTTCGTTTAAAGTTCTTTTTGTTGGATTTATACAAACAGTATGGTTCTTACTGTCTTGAAACAGAACTCATCTGTCATTGGGTTTATCGTCAGTTTTAAGTTTCTTCTTTCAATGACTCAGATATCTTAGAATAGTTTGAAAAGTTTGTTGTGTTCTTATTTAGAGCTTGCAAAATGAGTTGTCGGTTGTGTTGTATTTCTTCTCATAGACGCTGTTTCTTTCGACATTTTTATTCTAGATAAAAATATGCTTTCAATAGAAAAGAAAATTCAAGAGTTTGCTACAACTAAACCATTAGATGAACTTTTTACTAATGTCGGTCAAAAGTTTGAGACAGAGACCGTAAAGCATGAAGGCTATCGTTTTGACTACCCATTAAGATGGCTAAGAGACCCTCTGTCACAAAAGCTATTGGCTTCGTAGAATGAAGTTTGTTGTCTGTAGAAGATAAAAGTTTTCCATTTATTGTAAGGTTTCATATAGATTTATATATCTGAAGGGAAACGAAAAATGTGGAAGAAATTGAGCTAATACAAGTTGACCTTTCATCTTCTCTACAGACTGCGTTAAAAAATATAGAAGATAAAATAAATTCATGTTATGCAAAATATGCTGATGAATATGCAAATACCGAGAGCACACTTTATGTGAGAATTGTATATTGACAAACAAAATTCACAAGTGTCATTCAAATCTACGAAGACAATCCAAAGAAAGACGAACAAATATATACAGAATCACTGCAATGTCATGGTATTATTTGCAAAGAATTAAATCAGAAAGTCGAACTTCCTTTAGCAAATATTTACAGTCGATATGCAAGAGATGAACCATATTTATTTAAAGATGTTTTCGACCCAGCTGCTATTATAGTTCATGCTTCATTTTCTGGTGCACAAAACTCTTTTTTATGCTTGGCAAATGACTTTTACGAAAAACCTACAAAGCTATATGAACCACCAAGTGGAAGTATTTCAGACTTTCAAGTATGGTTTACAACAGATGGAAGAAAGAGAATAGTTCCATTATACCATGCGTTTTACTTAGAACTTAGTTTCATATACAACTACTATCGAACGGTAAAAATATAATTTTTTAATACGGTTGAGGTGTTGGATTTGGTTGCCAACTAGACTGTGGTGCAGGTTTCAGGCTGTTGTATAACAGGAGCTTGTTCTTCTGGTTCAGGGTCTTTAGGTATAATACCAACAAACTGACCTACTCTTTTACCAATATTTTTGACTCCGTTCCAAATTCCTCTTCCGACAGATTTTATTCCATTCCATATACCTCTTCCAACATTTCGAAAGAAGTTTCCTATTCTTCCAAAGAAACCCATTTTACTATATGTAAAAATCTAATGTCCGCCTAGTCTCTTACGTTTCCTGTTGAGTTCCATAGCATTCTTTAACTGGAGCTCATACATTCTGTTTCTCCTCTGGTAGAAAACATATTCTGGGTCAACTCCTGTGTTCGCGTCATCTGCATAGAGTTGTTTATATCCCACTTCGGGGTTTGTATAAAACTCTTTCCATCTCATATTTGCATACCATGGTGGTAAGCCTAACGCAGCGTCATTTGACATGGCAGTTTGCATTTGTACATCTGTTGGCACTTGACCATAGTTTGCCATTGCAGTTTGTATTCTAACTTCATTTGGAATATTCTCTGGGTTTGGTTGTCCAGGTTGCTGTGCATTTGCTAAGTTCTGTGCGTCCATTTAATATTAGATAAAAATATCTCTTACGAGTACATATACTGAACATTTGCAGGCATTGGTTCATCTTCATATTCTCTGTACTTTTCTGCCACGTCAAATAAATAAATGACACAATGGAAAAAACCTAAAACAAGTAGTCCTATTTCAAACCACATTTACTTACTAGTAAAATTTCTTTGTTATGACACTTTCTCCAGTTTATAGGACCTCTCTCATATTCTATCTTATCGTATCTAAACTCATAGTCATGTATGTCCTCTAACCATCTCATGACACTTTCCAAACCACTTTTATCGGATGTAAAGTAAAAGCATGGATGGTTATGTAAAACGTCTAAAGTTTCTAAAGAGTCTCTCAAAGTCCAGTCTACTTGGTATTGAAAATCCCATGTGTTATAGAACGGCGGGTCTACTATAAAGAAAACATTTTCCTTGTCTTTATATTTTTCATACAAATCTGTCCAATGACATCTCACAAACTCTATACCCTCAATATATTTTTCTATGTCCTCTTTGAAAACATTTGTATAGTTAAGATATAAAACTTTTGACATAAGTGTTTCAATGTCATGAACTCTTATAGCACCACTATATAATAGTCTAGCAGATATACTATCCCAGTCTATATATTCTGCTTTTTTCAAAAACCTCTCTGACAGTATTTTTCTTATCTAATGGTATACGTTCCATTTACCTATAGGTATCTTTTCTTTCAACTCACTCAATATTTTGTTTGTGTCTGGTATATGTTTGAGACGGTTCATATAGTTGTCGAAGTCATTGCATATAATCTTTGAGTCTGGGAATATTGTATGGCACAGATGGGATATATAGAAACTTCCACCGAACAAATCTACAAATGTTAGACCATTCGGTAGTTTTAAGTTCTCTCAATAGAATATCTTTACATCTACTCTTATTTCCAAAGAAGGGTAACGGTGGTTTTTGTAAAATTCATTTTATATACAATAAAAATGTTTTTTCCTGAAAAGTGACAGAAAAGTGACAAAACATTTACGAAGAAATCTTGAAAATTCAAGAGGGTAGAAAAGAGGTTAGAAAAGAGGTTATATCTAACCTTCTACCCTAAACATTATTTTTGTCTGATTTTACGAAGAAGTCTTGACAAAACATGAAAACATATATAATTTGTGAAAAGCTCCTGGAAGACCCGTATATAAGAACTTCATTTATACTAAACATCTTCAGGGCTAGAAGGCACGAAGTGCCTGGAAGCCCCACTACCTTTTTTTTTTTTTTTTTTTTTTTTTTTTGAAACTCAAATCATTCTCCGGTTCGAATAATTCATCTGTTGCTTTTTCTGTTTTTTCTATGAATTTTAATAATTTGATTAATAAATCTTCATCAGGAAGAATTATTGCTGCATTTGTGATAAAATTCCATATTGAGGTAATATGGCAATAATTACATTTATAAAATGTAATTTTATCCAAAATTTTTTGGCAAATTCGCATAATAGCATTAATATTTGAAGCTGAGATTAAACCTGTGATTACTTCTGTAACTTTTGGAAAATCATCGCAATTTAATATCTCTTTATATTGAATTGAGAAATAAAAAAAATCAAATGGATTCATTTCTTCAATTTCAAGGAGATTGTAAAAATTGATAGAAGTGTTATTGCAACAAATTGTATTTGCAGCAAAAAATATCATTTGCTCGATTCCATTTTTGGAATAAATTTGCTGGAACAATGTTAAATTAAAACAGTTGCTTAATTTTTCTTCATTGTTTTCATAAAAAAGTAACAAGTTTGCAACTGAAATTTCAAAATTTTGATAATTGCCAGTTATTTCAGTAAATATATATATTTGCTTTTCTTCATCTAAAAATGGCAAATATTGATTTGCAATATTAACTAAAGTTTGGGATAAATTGTTCCAGTTTGATTTTACAATTTGTGAGCACATTATGTAATATGTAAATTTATCCGCTTTGTAGGAATTTAAAATTGTTTGTTGTTCTGTTTCAGTTAAATTACTGAATTTTTCAAGATTAATATTGTGATAAAAAATAGAATCCTTGAAACATTCTGATATCTTTTCAATGTTTAAAACGGATGCTAAAAAATGTAAAAGAACTTCATCAGTCACTGTGATTTTTTTGAAAAATTTATCCCAATTCAAGCATCCAATTGATCTTTCTGTCATTGTACTTATGCATTGATAAAGTTGATTTAATGAATCCGAAGAATAATCATTATGCTTGACTAGTTGAGTTAGTTGATACAGACTGTCGTCAGCCATTTTAAAAAAATGAATAAAATTGTATAGTAAATTATATTTGTGAAATTTGTGACGCTACATTCAATCTAAGACCAATATCTCAAAGAATTCCTCATTTAAGTATTACTTTTCATTGTTTTTTAAAAAATATCTTTGCTTATTTGTTCACTTTTTTGACATTTATTATATGCTTTTTATCATATTTCCGATGATATGAATATATATTCTATATAAGAATGACGCTACATTCAATCTAAGACCAATATCTCAAAGAATTCCATTTAAGTATTACTTTTCATTTTTGATTCAATTTTCGAACGGTTTTCGTAAATTTTGCATCATTTCATTTTTTAATGGGAAAATCATCTATATTTAATCAAAAAAGAGCAAACTTTACAGACGAAAATAAAATATTTATCAGGGAACAATCTGATAAATACCAAAAATCAACATCGAGAGATGAAAAAACGAATATAATCAAACAAGTTCTTCAATATTTTAATATTAAATACGCCGAAAATGAATCTAAAGCTGTCAGAAGATATTTTAGTTATATTGCAGTTAAAAATATTCCCGCAGTTACTGGAAAATATCCTGATACAATTGTTCGCAAAGATATGCTTTATTCGCATGATCATACAAATATTATTAATTCAAATAATATTGAACGTTACTACCGTTGCATCGATCATTCTTGTCAAGCACGTTATTTAGTTAAAATTGAGAACAGTTCAGTTTCCGAAGATTTACAAAAGGAACATATACCCGAATGCAGACAATTTAAAAAGTTACAAAATGAAAAAAATGATCTTCATAAATCAATGACTCTGACAGAAATATACAATAAGGCAATGGCAAAATTTTCTGAAGACAACGGCACTTTTCAGCAGATTAAAAAATTTATGACAGAACTTGCTGTTGGTACTGATGAAAACCCATTAATTAAAGATTCATTGGTCAGGGAAGTTTATAATAAGTCCAGAAAATTTTCTGTTGGAGAAAAAATTACAGACGATGAAATTGCTAATTTTTGTTTAATAAATGGCGAGCAGTTTTTCATTGGCCATGATTTTCAAGCAAATTGTGAGACGATGTTTTTTGGTTTTGAGAAGGCAATTCAATTTGCAAAAGAAGCCACAGATTTATTTTGCGATGGAACTTTTAAAATTACACCAAAACATTTTCAAAAAGGACAGATGCTAACAATTATGATTTGTGAACCTTCAACAAATCAATATCTACCACTTTTATTTATATTCATGAAAAACCGCACATTTGAATCTTATAAGAAGGCATTTGAATATATTTTTACTGTCAAGGGTATTCAATTTTCAAAGCTAATTCAAATTCATTGTGATTTTGAAAAGGGAATGATAGAGGCACTTCAACAAATTTTCCCTAAAGTCCGTATAATTGGATGCCTATTTCATTTCAAACAAGCTTTACACAGGAAACTTGTAGCACTTTATACAAAAAATTTCAATACTTTACAAAATTCTTTATTTAAGCTATATTCTATTACTCCATTCATGTCTCATGAAGAATTTGTACTTACAATGCATATAATTAATCAAAATAAAGTTGATTCGATCAAAGATTATATTGATTATTTCAACAAAGTTTGGTTGCCGCACTACAATTTAATATCTCAATATAATAATGCAACTGCAATATTCACTAATGATTGCCTCGAGAGTATGCATTCAGAATTTTCTTCGTTAAAACATCCAAACATTTATGAAGCTATTAAGAAGATATCTCAAATCCAATTAGATAAATATAACGCCATCAAAAATAACCAGAAGATCGAGCGCCATATAAAAACCGTTATCACTGATAGCTACAAAAATTATATTCTTGACTGCTTTCAAAAAGAACTTGAGAAAACAATTTTTTCTATCAAACAATACAACGTAAGTGATCTTTCTTTGGCTCAGAACGAGATTTCTCCATATGGTTCCATAGAATCGAGTTCATTGTTCGAAAATATTCCAGTTCATGATGCAGATATACTCAAATCGATCGATCTAACAGATAAAGATACAATGATCACTAAGTTTATTAATGAAAAAAGAGAAAAAATTATGGCATTATTTAATGAAACATTAAATCATCCAGATTTTAATTCATCCACTCCAATTCAAACTAATTTTGAGCAAGCCGATACAAATCAAGGTTCAGATGCTCCAATTCGCTCCGAAAATTCAAATATTGCAGACTCTACAGATTTAGAACCAGAAAATCAAAACCATCCTTCTACAAATCAAATGTCTAGTAATCTAGAACATAAGCTGGACCTTCTTGATCATATTGAAAAACAATTATCGAAAATGCGCTCGTTATTGGGAATTCTTCCTACTACAAATGCTATTGTTGGGCCGTCAAAACAAGTTTCAGTTAATAGCAAGCAAAATTCTGAAAAAAATAAGAAAAAATCTTCCATAACAACAAAATCAAACAATAAAAAACAAAATTCATCCGACAATCCTCCTAAACGTAAAGCTCCTATTTCGGAAAGGATTCTCAGCGATAATAACTTATATAGGGTGTCCAAAGGTGTGTTTAGCACAAACCTGAATACTGCGAATAGAAATAAACAAGTTACATATATATAAAGTTTATTTAAATATAATCACCATTGGATTCAATCACGCGTTCGCAGCGATCGATCCAGGCTTGAAAGACACGCTTTAAATCATCATGAGAAAATTGCTCAAATTGCTCTCTTACAAAATTTTCAAGATCATCTGGACTCGCGAATTCGCGTCCTTCAGCTCTCTTTTTTAGCGTGCCGAATAAATAAAAGTCAGCGGGTGCAATATCAGGTGAATAAATTGGGTTTGGAACAACTTTGACATTGTTTTCCACCAAGTAATTCATTACCTTATGACTTTTGTGAACTCTTGAATTATCAAAATGAATTGCAAACTTTTGTTTTTGTTGTTTGGATTTCTCAAACTCATCAGAATTGATAATTTGAGTAAGAACATTGTCAATTAGATACTGAGCATTCATCGTATTAGGTTTTTGAAGAATATCAATTGCGATGATGCCATTCACGCCCCAAAAAACCGACAACATCATCATTGGTGTGTCAATTTTTTTCTTCGGGAATGTTTGCGGATTTTCATCCTTCGGGATCCACATGATTTTGGCTTCTGTTGCATATTGAAACCAAGACTCGTCCCCTGTTACTAAAAAGCGAAACTTCTTGGATTGATACGCACGCAATATAGAGAGGAGCTCTTTCGAAGATTGGACTCTAGATTTTTTTTGAACTGAATTAAGGTTGTGCGGAACCCAACGTGTATACGCTAGTTTGTAGTTCAAATAATTGTGCATATAATAACTGACTGTTGTATGTGGTATCTTTGTCATCTCCTCTATCCTTCTGAGTGATGCTCTTGGGTCTTCATCTAGCGCTTGAAGAATTACTTTGATTTTTCTTTGATCCGGCGATTTTTTGTCAATTTTTATGATGGGCGCCTTTTTGTTCATGAAGTGATACATCCTAACATGATACGTTACAGTGGAATAGCTAGGAGCATCCATACCGAAGCATTTTACCAATGTCTCGTAGATTTTTTTACAGTCTTTGCATTTTTTTGCAAGAGCGAGGATGTTTTCTTTATGATTCATTAAAAAAATGAAAAAAATCCCGCCAAAATTTCCCGCGAAACCGCCTCTTGTCTCAAAATTCATTTTATATCCCGGCATGGCGCCAAAATACAACATACTCATCATATACATATATTCATATTTTTTATTATATATTTATAATCAGCATATATCTCCTTTAATAGTCTCATATAGAGCGCTGTGCTAAACGCACCTTTGGACACCCTATATTTTCAAGTTCATCGAAAGAGATCGAAAAGCAAACGTTCCACATCTACAGAGAAAAAGAATTGATATATGAAGTCTAATTCCTTTTATAACTACTATATTTTTATTCTTATGACTAAAAAATAATATATTATTTAACAATTTTCATTTTTTTCTTTTAACAATTTCGTTTTATTTCCATTTATTGTTAAATGATTTTTAGCATACACCTTTCTTTGTTCATCTTCTAAATACAATTTATTTTTTCTTAGATATAATTCTATTCATTCAATTCGATCGTCATTTTTCAGTACATGATCGTAATTTTCAATTATTGATCGCGATTTTACTTCAGAATTTGTTCGCAATATTAGTAGTAGGATATGAAGGGTTGTGTGACTTTTTTTGTTGCATCTATATATAGACGATGCATTAAAATATATTTATTTATAAATCATTAAAAAATTAACATTAATTTTAAAATAATTTATTTTTTTATCTTTTATAAAAGAAGCTATATATAGATGATGTCAGATATTCCGCGATTAATTAAACATTGTTTAAATCCTGAATGGAATCAATGGAGTCATAATCAAAGACCTCATAAACGAGTAAAAGAAATTAGAAATAATTATTTTCATGAATAAAAAATAAAAAATTTTTTTAAAAATAAACTTTAAAAATTCATGTCTTACATTTTTGAATGAAATGAGTTCAACATTGAACTTTAAGAAACTAATGATTATTTGAATTTATGAAATCAATTATTTGATTCATTCTTTCTTCAATCTCTTCTATTCTTTTTGTTAAATCATCTATTTTCATTAATGAGGTGATTCTTGATTGAGGAATAGATTTCAAACTAACCACTCCTTTTATTTTTGAAATTTTGAATCCATCAACTTTAAACATTTTATTCAATTTACATGTTGTCAATTCTTCAAATAATTTTTATTATTAGCATAATAGTCATTAAATTCTTCAACAGATGAAAAAATTTTTATTTCAGTAATTGGTTTAACAACGTTTATTTTTTGTTGAACATTTTCACTTTCATTTATTTCTTCCTCCTCTGTTTCATTTATTTTTAAAATCGGTTTCATTTATCATTAAATAAAAATTAGAATATAAGTGATGAAATATATTTTTTAATTAATATTAAATCAGAAATGGCTGCAGAATTCTTTAAAAAATTATGGGATGGAATTAAGAAAGCTGCGGGTTGGGTTCATAAAAAGATTATTAAACCCATTGCAAACTTTTTGGCACCAGTAGCGAAAACGGCAGGAACTATCATAGGTGGAGTATTAGGTACTAAAGCAGGTAATCCGGCGATGGGAGCACAAGCAGGTAACGCAGTTGGTGGAATTGCTGAAGGAATACTTAATAAAATAGGAGGTAGATAGTGGAAAAATAAATAAATATTATTTTTATCTTAGTATCGGTTGTAGTCTTTGATAAACTTTTTCTCCTTTATTTAAAACTTCTCTTATTGGGCAGCTTTTGGTGTTATTGATTCAGCAACGTCACTAATTGCTTCTTTATTCTTAAATATCCAATTTGCTCCCTTCTTCATTGTTTCCCAAACTTTACTCGCTCCTCTTTTTACTTTATCCCACAGTTTCTTAAATATACCTGCAGCCATAGTTGATTATTTCATTAAAATTAAAAAATTCATTTTTTTTTTATTTTATTTATTAATAAATGACGACTAACTATTTGGTGCCAAACACTAAACCGATTAATGGAAATGTGTTTCATTCATTCGAAAAGATAAATGAAATATTCGCAAAGGAGAGTAGAAATATTATAGAGAACTTGAAAGTTCATGCTATGACTCTGATGCTCCATATTTTTGATGATAAACAAACTCATTTAAGAATTACAAATCCGGCTCATGATGTGAACCAATTAGGTGACACATATATTAAACGCAAAGTTAAAGCAACTCTAGTTTCAAATAAAGCTTTCACATGTGATGCCGCTTTTAAATGCATGCGTTTATTCGTTGGTTACAAATCATCAAATCAAAGCTTTAAACAATTAGAAGTAGAAACCGAAAGAGGTGATGCCGGTTATCTTCAGATGGATTGCGCCCGTGAATCTTTCGCATTTGCAACATATAAACCAAAATCAGAAAGGAAAGTTAAAAAGTTTGTTCATTCGTTATATAATAATGTTCAAAAATATGATAACTCAGTATGTGGAAAATATATTGACCCTTCAGAAGTTTTCAAGAGAGCAAATGAAGAAGTTGATGTCACTTTTGATATGATTATTCCGGTAAATGATTTGTTAGCATTTCAGGCGTTCGATGATTATCCTAAATCATTTAGTGATATCATTCTTAAATATTATGTTTTCAGGGATACTTTAGTATTTTGTCAGGTTGACCCGTTAAGAGTTGCTGATTTACAAAATTACGTTTATGAAAAGATAACTGATGAAAATTATGAAAAGATTATGAATCATGTTTATAAATATGATCGCAAATTCCAACAAATCGGACTTCCTGCCAAATTAATTACAAGCTTAGCCGCTACATCTGCTGACGCAACAGTTGATGACGTTATTATTTCATGCACAAAGATGGAAGTTTTAGAGGATAAATGCATTACACCAGGATATGGTTTAATTGAAGAATCAGTTAAAGCAATACCACGTTTATTCAGTAAGGAAGATCCATTCATGATTCCAGCTCAACATATTGACGTTCGTTCACTAAATGGAGGTTGCATCACTCCTGAAGGTATTAACTCAGATTTCTCATACGCTCTTCATAATGTTACAGATGTTGTGTTAGCATTTCCGAAGAATGCAATGCAAAGAACAGTTTTAGAAAATCCAATGCTTCGAGGTCTTCAGGTCACTATAGATTCCAGAAACTTCCCCGATCAAGCGATGACCACAGTGGGCGACATATTCTTTACACGTATGCTTCAAGCTTCTGATTTAGATGGAGTGAACGAATGCACAGAAGAATACGAGGACTCATTAACTAGACCACTGAATGATGATAATGGCACGCCATTAGCTAGAACATGGAAAGACCAAACTTCATTCTTATGCACTATTCCAGTTCAACGTGATGGAGCGGGTATATTCTTTGATGAATTAGAAACTTTCAACTCACAAGTTACAGTACAAGTGAAAGCTTATCCAATCATTCAGGGTGAAAATGACACTTACTGTTCAAAGGTGACAAATCCTCCTCAGGTTTGGTTTACTAGGACTACATATTGGACATGGACACCGGATGAAGGTTTGAAATATCATCCAACAGGTACACCACCACAGTATAGAAGTTCATATGATGAAATATTGATGAATAGAAATGTTTAAAATTATAAATTTATTTTTGATTAAATGGATTTAAATTCATCCACCCCTTATGAAGAATTAGCGGGAGTATATAATACATACGTAGATGATATGATTAATGAAGTATTGAGTGATAATAGAAATGCTCTATCTAAGGAAAAATTAATGAAAATTCCATATTCTGAATGTTACTTAAATTCAATCACTGCAGCAATTGGTAAACAAAATAAAGGTAAAACATTAACGATATTAAAACAAATTATCATTATTGCTAACACTTCCCCCTATTCACATGTGTTAATTTATATCAACCGTTCAGGTTCACCTTCAGATGATACATTTGAATCTTTAAAGCATTTAATCAAAATTCCAATTATTTACTTATCACAAGAAGAAGCAGAAGATTATTTAAAAAACTTTTTAATGTATAAAGAATTATATAATACAATCAAGAAGCAAGGATTAGAGGATAAAATTATTGATAAACAACGGGATGAATTATTTGAAACACTTTCTATTTCAAATTTTGATAGAGAATTTTTGCATTCACTCATTTTTCTAGATGATGCAGTGAAATCAAAACTAATAACAAATGAGAAATCATATTTTAATCAGTTATTAACTCAATGTCGACACATTCAGTGTTCATTCTTCATGGCTGTTCAATACTTCAAAGCATTAAGCACAAACATTAAATCAAATCTATCAACACTTTTCATTTTCAGTGGGTTTAGTCGTCAACAGTTGAACGTTATGCTTTATCAAGTGAATTTACCAATGAGCATTAATGAACTTTACACACAATATCAGCAATTAGGTGAACATGGAAAAATAATAGTTGATTTAAATAAAGGAAGTGTTAAATTTGATTAACTTTTTATAATTAATTTTTATTTTTTATTTATAATTAAACATGACAGAAATGGCAAATCTTCTACAGGTTCCATTAAAACAAGGAACAAACAAAAAGGGTGCATATAATAGAACTATGAAAGTTCCTGATGGAATGAAAGAATTAGTTCATATTGTTGCTGGTCTTCAAAAAGATGTTAAACAAATGAGAAACGTTTTAACATTACCAGAAGCTCAAGCATATGCCAAACGTCAAGGTCCAAATTGGGAAGCACACGAAGCAGACATTACAGGTCCAAATGGAAAACCTGATGGTATAAATGAAGTTTTCGTTACTGATGGTCAAGGTAATATTAAAGTCATAAATGGTTATAAATTAACTATAACTGATTATCCTAAACGTAAAGCATATAATGAACGTTATCCTATGCAATTTGATGAAAATGGAAAAGCTGTTAAACAATACATTGGAGAAGGTGAAAATGGTCCAATTAATTCATACCGTTATAATCCATATTCTTATTTCAATGAAGAATTAAATGCTATTGAAGAGGGACCGGATGGATTACCACGATATTCTAACCAGTTTGATGGTCAATATGCAAATATTAGACCTGAAATTTCAGCTAAGAAATTCTTTAAAGTTGCTTTATTCGATCCAGTTTTCGCAAATGTTAAAGATGAACTTAAACAGCAATTCCAACCAATTATAGTAGCAAGAATTGCATCAGGTGCTTTATCTCAAGCATTCAAAGATTTAATTAAGAAACCATTATATCAGCAACGAGGTTTAACTTATGATTTAGTTAAGGAATTAGATAAAAGAAAATTTGAGAAATCAGATGATTATAAGAATGCAATTAATGAATATATTAGGTCTATTAATTACAATGAAACAGCTAAAAATCAACTTCATGAACAAATACAGGGAATAATAGATTCAAAACTTCCAGCAAAATAAAAGTTTAAATATATTTTTTTATTCGAATATAAATGAGAAGACGTTTCACTAGTCAAAAGAACACTAACGCAAAAGCAGAGATTACGGTTGGTTATAACGTAAATGATGATAAATCACGAATTATTCAAAATGTTAAAGTTAATGTTAGCCCCGAATTAACAAGGTCAGCAACTCAACCAAATTTATTAACTCGTGACTTACCGAAACAGGAGAATGAAGAAAACCATGAGAATGGAGACCCAATCATTTTATCTGAACCCGGTAAAGAACCTGTTGAAATTCCCACTTATCCAACATACCCCCCGCCTCTTTCATCAAACATCGAGAACCCATATAAAATAGACATTAATTCTGAATTAATGAAAATTTACCGTGATATAATAACTGATAATTATGATTCAATAATAAATTTAATTGATCAATCAGGTTTAATTATTTTACCTTATGAATCATTAATTCACATTATCGCCATTCTTTGTGATGTTCAAGATTCAGACGTTAAGATTCAATTTTTCATAGATGATGAGGTTTCATGCTGCGGAATAGTTGCAAAAATAAATCCTATAAAGGATATTAGCACAATTAAGATATCAAAGAATGGAACAACAACTGAACTTCATTTAACATATAATGATATTTATAATAAAATAGTTGATGAATATAAAATATCACTTGAAAAATTCTTTGTTAAGGCTATTTAATATTCAAGCATTAACATTATCGAATAATAATCCTTTGAATCATAATCAATAATAATTGACCTTTCACCAGTTTCTATCGTTTGTTTTATTTCTTTTTGTTCCCCACTATCCGGATCGGTCATTGTAATTGTTTTTGTTATAGTATCAGCTTTATCTTTAACTTCAATCTTTTTTCCATCGGGATATTTAAACCAAAATTCCAAAAATTCGATATTGTCAATCTGTTCATATTTTAATCTATCAATTACATTTTTAATACCATCTGAAAATCTTATGAAATGGTCATTATATGGGTTTGATTGAACTAAATTTGAATGAAGTGAAATATAACCTGTTGATGAATATGACACTGACTCATATTTTCTGAAAACACTAAAATTTATAACATGAATGAATTTCTTATTCGTTGAATTTATGAATTCTTGAGGTAATCTTATTCTAGTTTTATTTATCACCGGAAAATAACGCTTTACCATATTTTTAATCGTAATAAAAATGTCAATTATCAATATTATTTCGAATAATAGCTGTGAATTAAATTTAACAGTTAGCGGAATTTATAATGTTACTCTCGTTTCTGTGAGTGGTAAATTTAATCCCATTCTTTTAGACCCTTCAGATTATATATCATTTATTAAAGATGACCTTGAAAAAACGTATGATATGTATATAAATAATGTGATAGCGAAATGGGATATTAACATGATTTTAAGTTATTTAAATGAATCATTTATCGTATGGTATGAAGAAAATTTTAAATCAAAACCCGATAAACTTTTTGAACTTGATGAAATAAATAACCTTATTAAATTCCCGCTGAAAATTAAATTTTGTACTCCTCATCTTCGTTCATTGTTGGGGATATTAAATTTTGAAAAAGATGTTGGGGATGTTTTGTATTCTGACACTGGTTCCAATTTCATTTTAATCAAATGTGATAAAGTTAATACCCCAATGAGATTTTCACATCAAACATTAGACCCTAACTCTTACCCATCAATACAAAACATTTTATCCATCAACTTAAACACATTTTCTTTATCATATCCGTTTCAATTATCCGGGAATTCATTTATTCTTCATTCAAAAGATTTATCAAATATTAAATTTAGAATAACTGACCTATTTGATTGTGATTTAGAATTTATGAATGAAATATTATGGCAATTTCAAATAGAGAAAATAGCCGATGAGATAACGGATTAAATATTTATTTTTAAATCATAATAAATGATTAAACAACAGCAACCACAACAACTTAAGGCGCAAAGCGCCCAGGTCCTTCAGACCATTACATACGCCATATATGCATATAATTCAAAGACGGCAGAACAAACGCAAAGGTTGAAATATGGAGATTTGGAGATAGTATTGAAAAATGACCATTTCGAATTCGTTTGCAAAGGTGGTGCAGTGATATCAAATATAAAAGAAATTTTATTTATGAATTCAAAAATTAAAGGAATAACGGATGATATAACATCAATTCCACCAGAAGAACAGAGATATTACGCATTAAATGCATTTCCTAAAGTTTTGAAGATTGGAAGATTTAATTTAAATGAGGAATTCATAGAAGGTTTCCTAAATGACATAATGAAGAGGGTGGATAAGGAATATGTGGATAGTGAGTTAATGAAGAAAGCAAATTTGGTTTATGTTGATGAAAAAGATAATGAAATTAAAGAAAAGGTTGAATGGTATCATGAATGGACATCGGAGACTTTTAAAGTTAAAGCTGATACAGAATGGGTTTCAGGATGTTTAGATCTTAAAGCAGATAAAACTTATGTTAATGAAAATTATGCAAAGAAGTCGGAAGTAAATGATGTGATTACAAGCATGAAAAATGAAATTCTTCAAACATTATATCCTGTTGGTTCTATTTATACGTCAATGAATTCAACAAATCCATCAACAGTTTTAGGTTTTGGTACGTGGAAGCAGATTGTAGACAAATTCTTATACTGTGCTAGATATTCAAAGCAAACAGGAGGTTCGAAGAAAATTAAAGAAGCAAACCTTCCACCGCACACTCATACAGGAACTACAAACACAACAGGTAATCATTCACATTCAATAACAAAAAGAGGTTATACAAATCTTGCAGCGGGTTTGAATAGACAGGGAATGAATAGATCTGATATTTCAACTGACCCAATAGATTCAAGCACAGGTATTTTCTGTGGAACCGCAGGAAATCATTCACACACTTTCACAACAAATCCAACGGGTTCGGGTGCAGATTACATGCCACCATTTGTGACTGTATTCGCATGGTACCGTGTTCATTGAATGTGCTTGAGCCCAGACCTTTGGGTCAAGGCTTACCGAATGAACTAAATATATTTTATGTCTGTAATTAATTAGGTAATGAAGTAATGGATGAACTGCAGAAATAATGTTTACGTTAATGTTTACGTTAATGTTTACGTTTATGGTTTCGGGTGTCACCACGTCACCATGTCACCAGGTTAATTTACTTCTCTGAAAAAATGAGACAACATGACATTTTGACAACAGTCCTGGAAATATGATGCAGTCCAAAAATAAAGTTAGTTTTAAAATTATTTTTATTTTTTTATTCCTATATAAATGACAGCAACAAACAACAACAGCAACTATATCATTTCTGATGAAAAAGTTATTGATTCATTAGCTGAGGAATTAGTTGTGGCAGAAACTAAAACCCTCAACGAAAGAATTGGTGAAAACAAGATTGATTTACATAACTACCTCAAACACGATGGAGGAAGAGGAAGGAAAACTGGTACAGCTTTATTAGCAAATAAAATATCAAATTTAACGATTATAGATGTTGATATCAATAAATCGTACAATGATGAACTTAAAGAAACAGTTAGAAAAGATATTTTATCAAAACTTTCGGATAAAGATGTTATCGTTAAAACCGCTTCAGGAGGTCTTCACATTTATTGCAACACTAATTTCTTCTATGCAGTTTCGAACAGAATGATTAAATGTTATTCCTGCAATGATTATGATATCGATATCATGACTTCAATGGATGATTCAAAGCGTTCTTTAGTGGTTATGGCTGATTCAAGAGTTCGCAAGAATGCAACAGAACCAATCAATACATACTCATTCATTCGTGGAAGTTACGATTCAACATTAACTAGAACAGTGAATGATATATTAAATGATTTGAATATTAAGGTAAGAGTTGAACAGAAGAATGAAGAAATAAAGAGTATAATGAATGAAAACAAAGATGTAAACATTGACGATAAACTTGCCCAGAGCATAGTTGATGGCATCAGTGATTTTGAAGTACATAATGACGGTGGAAACATGAATTTAGAAAAAGAAGTTACATTATTCACACTGTTTCAAGCTATTAATTCGTTACCTAATCATTTGATTAATGAAGCATACGATAACGTTTATAACTTCTGCAGTTTAACAGAAAATGCAAAAAGTAATTTTGAAAAAGCACGTAGTAGATATGCACATTTAATGACTTCTCCATTTGTTTTGGTGAAGATTCTAAAACTATATCAAAAGGAATATTATGATGAATATGTTTTACCTTTATTACGTAAGCCAAAAATAACATTTGATATCAAACTTGATGACTCGTTTTGATAAACAGATATTAGACGCAAGGCTGAAAATCATCAGTATAAAAACAGTTCTGAAGTAATTGAGGATTTATCACGTGTAATCCGTTTTGTAGATTGTGGAAATAAATATTTCATTCAAAAGGACTATAATATCCACGACAGAATGAATCAAATATCATTCGTTCTTCAATCAAACATGAAAGAGTCACTCAAAATGATTAAATTATTTAAAGAAGAAGGTAAAACCATAACAGCATGGGACGTACTACTAAATCAATTATCTTCATTAACCGTTAAGGGTGTTTGCTTTAAATCTGATTCTCCAGATGTTTTCTCAACGTTTCAAGGTTATAAATACAACGTTCTCGAAAAGCCCGATTACTCAAAAATTGAGATGTTTATGAATTTCATTAAAGAAGCCATTTGTGATAATAATGATGAAGTGTATAAATACCTACTCGGCTGGATTGCATCAATGATTCAACATCCTGGAATCAAGAATGAAACAGCAATTATTTTGAAAGGACTTCAGGGAACAGGTAAAAACAGATTTACAGACATTATTTCTGAACTTCTCGCCGGTTATTCATGTAAAAACATTACTGAAATAAGTGAGCTAACGGTAATTTCAATTCAGTAGTTGAGAATAAAATGTTTCTTGTACTTAATGAACTCAAGAATGTTGGTGAAGACAGACTCGCAAACTTCAACGCTTTGAAATCAATTATTACGGATAATGAAATTAGAATTAATGAAAAGAATCAACCCAGAAGAACTGCTCAGAACGTTGCAAACTTCATTTTGGTAACTAATAACGTTTACCCTGTCAAAATTGAAGTTGGAGACAGAAGATACGTAGTTTTAAGGGTTAATGGTAAATTCAAGGGTCAATTTGATTACTTCAAGAATTTGATGAATTCATGCACAAAGGAATTTTATGATAATTTACTAACATATTTCCTCAATTACGACCTTTCATCATTTAATGTACGAATCATACCGATGACTGAAGCCAAACAAGATTTAATAGAATTATCAACAAATCCTTTAGATGTATGGATAAATACACATTATGATGAATTGTGTGCAGGTATGACGTGTAAAAATGCTCTATTCTGCAAACCATCAGACATGAAAGACAAGAATTTCCAAATGAGCATTAAGGATAAATGTGATAGGAAACAGAGAAGAATAGATGGTAAACAAACATGGTGTTATGTTTTGAAAGAAGAAATGAAAGGATTATATAAACGGGTTGAACCAAACGATAATGAGGATTCATTTACTGACGATGAAATACCTGTAAATGAAGCTTTATAAAGTATGATTGGAATTTATTTTTGCATTAATCCCGCTGTGTTGTCAAAATGTCATGTTGTCATCATTTTTCAGAGAAGTTAATTAACCTGGTGACATGGTGACGTAGTGACACCTTCAGTTATTCAAAAATAATTCATAAATGCCTTCCTCCTTTCGTACCTGTTGTCAAAATGTCATGTTGTCATCATTTTTCAGAGAAGTTAATTAACCTGGTGACATGGTGACGTAGTGACACCTTCAGTTATTCGAGACGTTGTCGAAGAGGAATAAAAATTAAATTTGGATTGAGTTTAAAAATTCATCTTTATTAAATTCATCTCTTCCAATCAATTTATTTATTCTATTAAATTCTTTTATTTTTGCTTCACTCAGTTTAAGGATTGAACGGTAAGTTTCTAATTTTTCGATTATTTCTTTCCTCTCTTTATCGTTTTCAACCCCACCGCATTGCGGCTTCTTTTTGTAATAGCATATTTTTGATTTAATTCTGTTTAGTTTCTTTTTATATTCATTGTCTGGACTCTTGGCTGCTTTGTTGTCACTCATTTCTTACGAAATAAAAAAAATTAAATATTATTTAAATATAATGGAGTAATAAAATAAATCGGAATTTCTATTAATTTATTGTCAACTTCAACTAATGCATTGCCGTTAATATATCTAACAAATTCAGCTATTGTGTCAAATCTTCGTCTTCTTTTTGTCATTGATTTATCAGTTTTTCCATAATCGAGATGAATCAAAACTTTATCCCCTTGTTTAAAATTCATGAGCCCCGAATTAATTTGTTCACGTTTAACATCATTCAACCTTTCCATTTGCTTTCTAATATATTCCCATTCTTTTGAAATATCATTTTTCATTTCCACTGGTTTCATGTTTATAGTTCTATGCCATGTATTATTGTAATAATATACTAACTGTTGTATGATGGAGTCATGATTTCCATCCCAGTATATCTGACCGTTAACCCCTAACGCATCTCTAAGAGTTCTCATTACCGCATCAACTATTTTATTATGAAACGTATATGGAGAGGATGAAAAGAAAAAATTAATTTGTGGGAAATAATGAGCCATAGCTGCCTGAAATCCTTTATCACCATCCCCTGATATTATCTACTCTTTCATGATCTAGTAAGTATTGTATAGCTCTTCTTGTTTCCTGTTCTGTTTTCCCTTTCACTGGAATGCAATATAAATATCTAGTGTTAATGTTAATGGCAAATAAATAAGTAACGTTTCCTTTTGAATATTCCAGATGATCGATTTCGTATGAATATGGATATGGAGCAAATGAAGGGCGACTAAATTTTTCCTTTAACGGTTGAATTTTTGGGTCAGTTGGTTTATTTAATATTTTGAAATCCTTTTTAAAATCTTTTTGCTTCTTTAATGTTTGAAATGGATATAATAAAGTGAATGATGAAGGATTAACTGAAGGAGGAGGAGGTACTGTCGTTGGAGGTTTTGGTGTTGCAAGTGGTTTAATTTTATCTGCTTTGATTTTGGATTTCATTCCCCCTTCATTAATTCTGGATGTATTCTATTCATTTGTTTTAAATATGCTGTATATAAAGGTTTGATATACTTTCCCGCTTCGAGTTTATGTTGAAGGATGAATTCCAAAAGTTGATCTTCATTTAAAAGTCGGGCTGAATATGGTTTAACTAATGAATCATAAATTAAAGCTTGTGCTTCATTTATGGTCTGAAGGACCTGTGTGTTTTGCACCTTTTGTTTTTGCGGCTCATGATTATATAATTTATATAATTCATCAATATCTTCTTCTGTTAATACTTTATTTTTGAAATCTTTCAATTGTTTAAGTTGTGATTTAGTTTTTTCCTTTGTATATTCATTATTTTTAATTTTGTCTTTAATTTTAGAAATTATTTTATCATGATATTTCAAAATTTCATTTTTATAATACGGATAATAATATTCCATATCATCACCCGTTATATAATTATTATGTTTTTGGAGATATGATTTTAATTCATAATAATTAAGAAAATTTTGATTAAGTACTAAATCATCAATTAAAATTTTTAAATCTGTGTTATCCATTTATATAAAAATAAAATAAATGTTTAAGGGTGCCCACCTCTTTGAATCATAGTATCAAAACCATTATTTACGGTTCCTTTTGTCTCTTCTGTGGCATTTTATTAAAAATAAAATTTTAAATTGTATTAAATAAATGGCATACAACATCCATTTTCACAACATACAGCCTTAGTGTGTGCTCCTGTTAATGCAGTCTTACCGATTGTTAAGCGAGTCATTGACCCATTTTTAAGTTGTAAATTAATATTCTGACCATCAAATATCACTTTATCATTTATTATATCCAAATAATTTTTAGGCGTTAATTGTTTATTTTGCCTTAAACTTACACCTTTCATTTTTTGTGCAATCTTTTTAAAATCACTTCCATCAATTGAACCGTTGAATGATGTATAACACTTAGGGCATAAAGCAACCATGTTATCACCTTGTTTCTCAATTGCTAAACCCAATAACTTCTTCTCATGTGCTTTTTCTTCAGCTTTATTCTTTAATTTATGTTTAAATTTCTCATCAAAACAGAAGAAATCAAATGGTGCGAATTTGAAAATGTTTTTATCATAAAATTGTTTATCGGTAACAATTGCTTGAAATGCTTGAGTGTTAGGAAGATTTGGGTCGCCAGCGATTGCCCAATAAGATGAATCAGTATCACCTTCAATGAAATGAAAACGATTAACATTCAAGCATTTATACATAAAATCATAAATGAAAACTAAATACCAGTATTTAGCATTATCTAAAGTGAAGAATGCCTCTTGTAAACATGTATCACATCTATAAAATCTATCTTTAAGCATCACTTGATATGTATCTTCACCTATTTCTCTTATGTTTTTAAACTTATTTGACATACATGCAACGCGTGCCTTCTGTGCATTCATTATTTTAGTCTTTGCGTAATTTTGTGTATTCATTGCATCGTAACCATATGATCCATTAAGTGAAATCTTGCAAAATAAACTTTTTCCTTTATTTCCTTCTAATTCAGCCTTTTGTCTTTCGTTCATAAATTTGTTCGCAAATTCATTAAAGCAAGTGTTTTTAGTAAATGTTAAAATTGATTGAATATCATCAATGATAAAATGAAATCTGTCTATTAGATACCATAGATAATAAGAAGAAAATGGTTGATATTGGTTGTGTGTTGATGCTAACTGAGTTAATTTCCTCTGTTTCTGGTCAACTGGTAGATTGTTTGATTTCATGTAATTATACATAAAACTACCAATTGTTTTTTCATCTGTGATAATATCTAAGTTTCTTATTATCGGTAAAAAGTTTATGTAATCATTAATGTATTTTTCATCAATGTGACCCTTTACTTCAGCCACGAATAAATTATTTTTCTTCTTAATTATTCCCAGTGTTTTGCTTTCTTTGTTGCTGTATCACAAATGATAACACCATTCAATCTTCCCGGCATATACATTTTATGGTCAGTATATTGAATGAAATCATGAGGATTAGATGAAAATGATGAAGGATATAATGAATTAAAATCAACACCAACGAAATGAGTCATAATGTTGGTGGTGTCCTCATTTGATACAGTTTTAGTTTCTGGATTATATGAAAGTTTATTAATGTGCGTGATTCCTTTAAGATTTACTCTATGTTGAACATTTGATAAACCACCAGTAATTCCATTACGGAGAATGTGATAAGCTTCAACTGAATCTAAAGTCATTGGTAAATTATTTTTTAATGCATAATTTCTTAAATTGATTCTTAAACGTTGAACATCTTCATCTTTATTTGATTTTACGACATTGCAATAACAACACATTAACTGACAATTTTCTTTGGTATGTGGTTTTTCATTATCGATTCTATCCAATGTTGGTTTATTTGCATATGTAAACGCTTTACCACACATTTTGCATTTAGATGAAAGGATTAAATCGTGATAGTATTGAAAATCATCCATTGAAACATTATTTTTAGTATCCCTTTCTGCTTTTTCATCTTGTTTCTTATATGATTCAATTTTATATTTCCAATACTTTTTCGTTAATTCAAAACTTGATTCTATCTCTTCCTCAGGATATTTTTCATTAGGATTAAAGTCTTTATATGCTAAAGCGTAACGAATCATTGAAGCATTCGATGATAAAGAAAGATTATGAAGCATGTCAATTTTATAAACAAATGTTTCTTCAATAATTTTATCAATTGGGTCAATCATAATTTCAACATCTTTATTGCAATAATGAATAAAATATTCTAATCTATTCTTAAAATTTTTAGCATCATTGAGATATATTTGATAATCACTATCTGATATAGTTTCTTGGTTAATGCTGAATAAAATGAATCTTGAGTGAATGGTTCCACTTTATATAATTCTTCTCGTAATTTTCCCATGTGATGAATTGATAAGGGAAAAAGGATTTAACACGTGATTTATTGTTTCCGAAATCTTGAGTGAATTGGTCTAATGTCCCACCCGCTATATAATTTCTGATGTCAATAAATCTCAATTCATATGGAACGTTTGTTTTCTTTACAATGATTTGCTTAAATTGTGAAGATGAACCCAGCATTGATTTTATTTTCCATTTTGCAGTGTTTAAATCATGAAGAATTAAATTTAAATCAAACTTTCCCGAATTAAAACCTATGATATTCACTTTATTGAATTCCTCATCTAGAAGTTCTTTAAATGCTTCCTTCTGTTTTTCATTTAATGTATGAGACAAAGTCCCCGCCGTTTGCGACTTCAATAATTCATTGTATTGACTCATATTTGATTCAACAACTAATGAACAGGTTGAAAATAAAAACTCAATCCAATCAGAAATAAAAGAATCACTCGAAGTTAAGCAAAAATTCCTCGTATATGTTTTATCATTTAATTTAACCGTTGATGATACCATGAATGGTTTTAAGTAAGCATTCAAAGTTGCACACTCAGAAAGTTGTAATTCTTCTTTAGTCTCTAATGTTTCGAAGTCAAAAGTAATATAATACCTTGTCGGTTGATAATATTCCTGCAAATTGTGAGCTAATAACCACTGATATATCTTCTGTTTCGTAATATGTGGTGCATATGGTTGCTGTGTCTTTTGCAACTGAACGTCTTGAATTAATCTTCCATTATTTTCTTTACATTTCTCACAATGCTTTAAAAATCTTCTTTGGTTTTTCCTTTCTGGGTCATCACGGATAGAATAAACTTCTTCTTTACAATATGGACAAACTTTATAGCCGGTGAGTGCTTCTATGTCTGTTATTCTGTCAGCGTGAAGTTTTCCACATGGACTCTGTGTTAATAAAATATTTACTGTTTCAAATTCTGGATCTATCATTATTGATTCCACTAATGGAAAGTCTACCTTATTTATGTCCACGTCTTCTGGTTGAGGATCACAATAATAGAAATCAATATTAACATTTAACATTCTCGCTAATCTCTCACTTTCTGATGAAATGTCAAACCCTTCATATGCATCTATTGCTTCATTTAAATAGCTTCTACGAGTTTTAGGATTAACACCATCAGGAATGTTATAGAAGCGTTTAAATAACCTTCTACCTTCTGCTCTAATTTGATTATCATTCATTTTAGCTGTTCCGTTTTTGTTCATTTATGTAAGAATAAAAAATTAAAAAATAAAGTTTATTTTTTAAAGCCCATAAAATGAATTAAGAACACATAAATTTTTATCATCTGCGACGTGACGAATACATTTTAATTTACTCAAGAATGCGTACCCTGATACATTAAATCTAATTCCTGTCTTATTTAATTTCACAACTTTGAAAAGGAATGTATGAATAGCTATAAAATGATGAGAAGATGTTTTATGGGTTGCTTCCATTTTTTCTGAAATAAATGAATAAATATAATGCTTATACGTTTTCATATCTTTTATATTCTTAATAACGAATGGTATAGACCTTTCACTTCGTCTTCCTTCGGTGCTGTTCTTTCATATGAAACATTATTGGTATCTTCAATAATGAAACCACAATCACACAAAATTTTATAGGTTCCAATGGTTTCTTTTGATATTTTATCTAATAAATCAAAAACTTTATCAACACCTGTGCATTTATTTAAATAATAATTTGTGTAAATATCATGATCTTCTTTCTTAATCGTATTAGTTGCATATGTCACGTTTTTAAGAGCTTTTTTGAATTTTTCGGAATCTAAAGGTGGTGAAAGTAGGATACAGGGTATTCTTCATTATCAATAAATTGTAACTTATGTTTACGAATAAATTTAGTACCTTCTTCTGAAAGTGTTTCGTCTATTTCACCATCTAATAAATTTTGTGTTGATTCTGAGACATAATTTTTATATCTTTCTTCATGAGATTTCTGAACTTCTGATTCTGAAGCTGGGATATTCATTAAACCCTCTACTTCATTTTCATTATATTTTTCAACTTCTCTTAATTCCTTAATTTTTTCATCTATTTCATCTCTTATTTTTTCAGTCTTTCAATTTCATTGTATTCACATCATCTTTAATCCGTTCTTCATAATATTCAGGGAAAACATCAGGTTCTTTAGGTTTTTCTTCTTCAGATGTGGGATATAAGAAATTTATAACATCATCTTTATTCATTTTTCCATCATAATCTAAATCATTTAATAACTCCGCGAATTTTTTACAATTTCTTAAATAATATTTATCAACTTCATAACCCGCCTCCTCTAATATATCCTTTATTTCCTCGTTTGTGAATCCTAATTTTTTAACGTTGTTAGTTTTGACGCTCATTTCATACAAAATAAAAAAATAAAATAATAAACATAACTAAGTTTTAATTTTTCGTAAAGTTTATTTTTTATTCATGAAAATAATTATTTCTAATTTCTTTTACTCTCTCGTATATACTAGATTTAAAGAATTCAGAACATTTCCCATAATCTCCTAAATGTTTTCTTATCCCTAACGTGTGCCAGTTATTATATGAAACTGAATAAACTTTTCTTTATCTTTACACCTTTCATCACTTCCAATATATTTATATCTCAGTTTTGATTTAGCATTTTCATATTCATTAGCGTTTAATAATTCACAGTCTTCCTTTTTAAATTGATGTTTAAGATATTCAGGATTTAATACTCTACGTTTATATGCTCCTAACTTAGTTCTAAAGGTTTTTCTACAAAATTTAGGAATTCCACCCTCTTTAATGTCATCAATGATTTCCATTTCATTATTTTCAATTTCTTCTTCTCGTTTATGGGGTCTTTGATTATGACTCCATTGATTCCATGAAATTAAATATTCTTTATCATTATATTTATACCTCATTAGCTTATTTTGGCTTTCATATTCATTTAATAATTCACAATCTTCATTTTTAAATTGAAGTTTAACCCATTCAGGATTTAAACAATGTTTAATTAATCGCGGAATATCTGACATCATCTATATATAGCTTCTTTTATAAAAGATAAAAAAATAAATTATTTTAAAATTAATGTTAATTTTTTAATGATTTATAAATAAATATATTTTAATGCATCGTCTATATATAGATGCAACAAAAAAAGTCACACAACCCTTCATATCCTACTACTAATATTGCTTATCAAAATTATATCTCTATTCTCTCATTTCTGTTTAGTCAATATCATTACACTCCTATTGTCTAATAACATGCTATTAATTTTCTTAAAATTAAAAAAAAATATCAACTTTTAAAAACAGAAACTTAACATCCTTAGGTCAATGGATTTTGATGTGAGATACATTTAATCTGTTTTTCTTTTTTTATTTTAAATAATTGAATATTTATAGTTGTTATGGGTCTTACATCATGTAAAACGAATTTTCTTAAAGTAAATTTACTTTTTCTTCAATCTTTCTTACATATTTATTAAAAAAAAATTATCCAAAAAAAGATGTTTTAGAATGAAAAAAATAGAAAAATCTTCATTTATAGTCTTTCTTGAATGTATACGTTTTGATTTTTTTCTTTTTTAAAAAATTCAATTTCTAGAAAAATCGAGAAAAAATCATTTTCTTCTATTTTTTTTAGGACGCCATACCCATTGAAATCTCTTCTCAGGACGCCATAAACTATTCAATTATGGTGTAAACTTCTCAAAAATTGAATAGTTTACATCAGGACGCCTTAGGACGCCAAACCTTTACGCGCCCACTATTACTGCTATTTGATGCGAAATAACAATTTCTTTCCATTCTGATGAAAAATTCTTACAAAACCATTGATCTAAAAGTGAACTCTATAAGAATATCACCTATATGATATTCAATATCTGCAAAAGTGACAAAAATGATATCATTGATACAATTAGTAACACAAGCAGAACAAGGCATATTCAAGAATATATATCCATCTACAGAACTTAAAATTACGGTTAGCGGTACTAGGTACCAGAATATTAATGAATCTTTGCAATTAACAAAACCAGAATACTCAATTTATCCTTGGGATAAGAAATATGACTGGTGTTCTAATTGTGGAAGAAAGTTTTCAGAGAAACCATGGATAATGTTCAATTATAACAGAAGAAAATTCATGATTTCAGGTTATTTCGTTAGAGCCGGATGCTGTTATGGTGGATGCTGCTGTGAATCAAATGGATACTGCGTTTACTGTCCTCTTTATAGCTGGGCTCTACAAGTTTCAAATGATATGAAAAATTGGCAAGATGTTCATAAAATAGAGCAGGATAAGAAGATGGAATACTGTGCCGAAAGAACTTACATGCTTGACAAGAAGTATGAAGCAAGATATGTTAGACTCATTCAAACTCAGCCAGTTCCTGGAGATCCGCCTTGCCTTGCTATAAATAAGTTCGAGCTTTTCGGACACTTAACTGCAGATTTTAACAATGACGATGATGACAAAATAGATTTTCCAGATGAAGAAGAAGATGTCAGTATAATTGGCCATTTTTCAAAGGAATAAAATGTTAAATCGGTTTGAATCTTCTAAGGTAAAAAATATTTGATATTTCCTTTAATTTGACATAAATTTGAATATTAATTTTTTTAAAAATGAGTTATTGATGTAATCATTTGCTTTCATATGCAAATCATAATGCAAAAAGAATCATATTGTGACTAACGAAGAAATGTTTCATATGAATTCTTGAAATTATATGGATATAGCTACCATTAATTATTTAACAGCTAACAAAATCAATCAAACTGCGTATTATTTTATTTTGGATGAATGTTTCGTAAATGTGAAAGTAATTAGAATTCAAATTTTCACAAGAAACATGAAACAATATAAAGATTCAGATCATCAAGTTGAATACTAAAAACAAATAATGATTTGCAAGTTAAAGAAAATAAAAAAAACAAATATTTTTATTATTTCCGAACAAAAGAAATGACTTCTTCAACAAATTCTTCATGGTTATCTTCTTCTTCCTCTTCCTCTTCACTATATTCATCATTATAATTGAAGAATATGCGAGGATTTTCTGCAACAACAACTTTCTTTGGCAACAAAGGAAGTGGAATTTCTGGTCTTTCAACTGAAAGTGTTGGTGCCAAAAATAGTTTTGGAGGTTGTTTTTCAGGAACTTCTATAACAAGAACTCTTCTATGCATAACAACTTTATTCTTCTCTGGTGCTGCATCTATCTGATTCAAGTCCAATTGCAACAAGAAATCGCGTGATTTGTCATTATTTGTCTGTATCTGTGTGACAAAATCAATTTGTGGTTTTGGAAATCCTTCCAAGGAAACAGGCGGAGATTGAGAAACTTGTACTGGCTTTGGCATATCATTATCTATCTGCAACTGAGGTGTACTTATAGACAATTTAGTATTAGATAGCTTTGTCGATGGATTTGCAACAATAACAGGAAGGTTTGCAACTTTTTCTTGTACTTTTTTCTGTTGTTGTTCGAATTCTTGTTCATCGACATATTCGTACTCGTATTCGTAATCTTCTTCATCCTCTTCGTCATCTTCAAGAATGAGCTGTTTATGAGGTATAATGATAGGAGCAGGACGTCTACTAATCCTTGGTGATGGCCTTTCTTCATTGAACAATCTGTCATTGAGAAACATCGCTTTGTTTGATCGCGGTGATTCCGGATTGATTTTTGGAATTGGTTTCTGTCCTTTCGCGAGAGTTTCTGTTGGCAATTTCTCGGAGTTTGCTTCGTCTTCTGTTATAGGAGGTTCTACAGGAAGACGGCTCTGATACTGAGCGAAACTCTCGGAGACTTCTACTTCAGGAAGTTCGAAATCGAAGTCTTCTTCTTCCTCGCTGTCATCGTCATCGGAAGCAATCATCAGGGAAGGTGGTCTTAAGCCATCTTGTATGAGTAATGGCATTAAAGGAGGTGGATCTAATGTATGCGGTTCTTTATCATCGTCATCGATGTCTTCATCGTCTTTGAATTTCAGATCTTCATCGTCAGAATGGCTCTGCTTCTTCGGCATCCTGATTGGAGCTTCCTTGGACTTCGGTGCAAAGCTCTGGCGCTTTGCTGGCTTCTTTGGAGAAGGAGATGGAAGTGGTCTGGAAATGGAATTTGATGGATCTAAATGAGGAAGCCTTGTAATGGTCTTGAATATAGAAGACATCTTGTTTATGAGGTCTGGAGTCTTCCAAAGTTGCTTAACATTGAATTCCGGATGGTAAATTTCATTATTTTCGATAATTTTTTTGTCAGTCATCACAAAATCATCAATAAGCGACTGATTAAATTTCACAACCTGTGTTTTATTGGCATTTTTGAGCTGCTTAGCACAATATGTTGACTCTGGTTCCATATCTAAACCTTGTGCTGCATGAAGAAGCTCAATTCTGAATGTCATCATCATATTTGATTTCATATAAGGGTTATTTGCATATGCATGGTCAACAATTTGCTTTATACCTTCAGATAAATCTTTATTTCTTGGATCAACTTCAAGAACTTTACGAATCATAGCAGCACAAGCAATGAGAACAAAGTTATTTGCAGGGCGCTTTAGTAATCTGTAAACAAAAAACTCAATTGACTTATTTCCAATCATAACATTCCATGCAGCGATATAAAGCAAAGAATACTGTAATAGAATATCTGTTGACTTAAAACAGTTAACAACACTAAGCACAGAATATCCTAAAGCTTCATTTGGCTCAAGATTTAAACCTAATCTGATAACTAAAGCTCTCTCTTGGTCATCTGAAGCATCTTGTAGCATTAATGGTATGGCTTGACTAACAATTGTAAAAAGTTCTGATCTGTTACCGTATTCGTTGAAGTAAATGCACAAAATTTCGATTGCTTTTTGTCTTTGTAAAGGATTCAGCTTAGGAATGACAGCATTATTAGTGACATCTTTGTTGACATCGCTTGGTATTTTAGGTCCGGTTCCATGAGCATCCATTAAAGCTGCAAATGTAACCCATGCAAAAGTAACGACATCATTTGAGCGAGGAATAATACGTGATGAGAAATGAAATACAGCTGGAAATTGTAATGATGCTACAATTTTAGGATAAATCTTTCTAGAACTTTGTAAGCAATATAAAACGTCATCTGGCCACGTATCAAACGCTTTAAGTAAAATTTGCATGACAATACCAATAACATATCTGTGTACTGACTTCGGTTTCTCTAAAATTTCAACAAGATGTTCTGCAAGGTCAACTTCATCAATAATCGCTCTTAATATCATAGTATTTGGAGAAATGCATATACCAAGAATATGTCTATCAGTTTGAAAATCTTTTGATGTATGTAAAACGTCGATTATCTTGTGAATATTTTCAGTTTTGGAAAAGATATTTACTAATTGTCTATTTTTTGAACGCCAAGCAGCTTGAACATCATCACATCTAAGTAATGAAGCAATCTGTGGATTATCATGTTTGAGAAAATCTTCAACGCTCTCTCCTCTTGAAGAATTTCTCATTTTTGTGAAAACCTTTTTTTTATAAACGTGCTCTTTTTGATCCTTACAAAAGAACTTTACATTTGACATAGCTCTTAATTAGAATTCACCATCTTGGAAAATCTTAATTGTAAAACATTATCGATTTTCAGTAGTATATGTGGACGGGTTGTGTGACTTTTTTTGTAAACGTAAGAATTCATACAATATTGAACGATTTTGTATCATTTTTTTTAACATATGAAGTAAAAAATGTATGATTCTTACGGTTTTTATTCTTACGTTTTTGAATAAATCAAGATTTAAAAAATTTTCAAAATTGTAAGACATTTACACTCAGCCCAAACATAATGAAATAAATCATTAAAAAAATTAACATTAATTTTTGAATAATTTATTTTTCATCTTTTATAAAAGAAGCTATATATAGATGATGTCAGATATTCCGCGATTAATTAAACATTGTTTAAATCCTGAATGGAATCAATGGAGTCATAATCAAAGACCTCATAAATGAGTAAAAAGAAATTAGAAGCTAATGATTATTTGAATTTATGAAATCAATAATTTGATTTATTCGCTCTTCAATAATTTCTATTCTTTTTGTTAAATCATCTATTTTCATTAATGAGGTGATTCTTGATTGAGGAATAGATTTCAAACTAACCACTCCTTTTATTTTTGAAATTTTGAATCCATCAACTTTAAACATTTTATTCAATTTACACGTTGTCAATTCTTCAAATAATTTTTTATTATTAGCATAATAGTCATTAAATTCTTCAACAGATGAAAAATTTTTTATTTCAGTAATTGGTTTAACAACGTTTATTTTTTGTTGAACATTATCACTTTCATTTATTTCATCCTCCTCTGTTTCATTTATTTTTAAAATTGGTTTCATTTATCATTAAATAAAAATTAGAATATAAGTGATGAAATATATTTTTTAATTAATATTAAATCAGAAATGGCTGCAGGATTCTTTAAAAAATTATGGGATGGAATTAAGAAAGCTGCAGGTTGGGTTCATAAAAAGATTATTAAACCCATTGCAAACTTTTTGGCACCAGTAGCGAAAACGGCAGGAACTATCATAGGTGGAGTATTAGGTACTAAAGCAGGTAATCCGGCGATGGGAGCACAAGCAGGTAACGCAATTGGTGGAATAGCTGAAGGAATACTTAATAAAATAGGAGGTAGATAGTGGAAAAATAAATAAATATTATTTTTATCTTAGTATCGGTTGAAGTCTTTGATAAACTTTTTCTCCTTTATTTAATATTTCTCTTATTGGGGCGGCTTTTGGCGTTATTGATTCAGCAACGTCACTAATTGCTTCTTTATTCTTAAATATCCAATTTGCTCCTTTCTTCATTGTTTCCCAAACTTTATGCGCTCCTCTTTTTACTTTATCCCATAATTTTTTAAAGAATCCTGCAGCCATAGTTGATTATTTCATTAAAATTAAAAATTCATTTTCATCTTTTAATTTTGATTTTTTATTTATTAATAAATGACGACTAACTATTTGGTGCCAAACACCAAACCAATTAATGGAAATGTATTTCATTCATTCGAAAAGATAAATGAAATATTCGCAAAGAATGATGGTAGAAGATATTATAGAGAACTTGAAAGTTCATGCTATGACTCTGATGCTCCATATTTTGATGATAAACAAACTCATTTAAGAATTACAAATCCGGCTCATGATGTGAACCAATTAGGTGACACATATATTAAACGCAAAGTTAAAGTAACTCTAGTTTCAAATAAAGCTTTCACATGCGATGCCGCTTTTAAATGCATGCGTTTATTCGTTGGTTACAAATCATCAAATCAAAGCTTTAAACAATTAGAAGTAGAAACTGAAAGAGGTGATGCCGGTTATCTTCAGATGGATTGTGCCCGTGAATCTTTCGCATTTGCAACATATAAACCAAAATCAGAAAGGAAAGTTAAAAAGTTTGTTCATTCGTTATATAATAATGTTCAAAAATATGATAACTCAGTATGTGGAAAATATATTGACCCTTCAGAAGTTTTCAAGAAAGCAAATGAAGAAGTTGATATCACTTTTGATATGATTATTCCGGTAAATGATTTGTTAGCATTTCAGGCGTTCGATGATTATCCTAAATCATTTGGTGATATCATTCTTAAATATTATGTTTTCAAGGATACTTTAGTATTTTGTCAGGTTGACCCGTTAAGAGTTGCTGATTTACAAAATTACGTTTATGAAAAGATAACTGATGAAAATTATGAAAAGATTATGAATCATGTTTATAAATATGATCGCAAATTCCAACAAATCGGACTTCCTGCCAAATTAATTACAAGCTTAGCCGCTACATCTGCTGACGCAACAGTTGAAGACGTTATTATTTCATGCACAAAGATGGAAGTTTTAGAGGATAAATGCATTACACCAGGATACGGTTTAATTGAAGAATCAGTTAAAGCATACCACGTTTATTCAGTAAGGAAGATCCATTCATGATTCCAGCTCAACATATTGACGTTCGTTCACTAAATGGAGGTTGCATCACTCCTGAAGGTATTAGCTCAGATTTCTCATACGCTCTTCATAATGTTACAGATGTTGTGTTAGCATTTCCGAAGAATGCAATGCAAAGAACGGTTTTAGAAAATCCAATGCTTCGAGGTCTTCAGGTCACTATAGATTCCAGAAACTTCCCCGATCAAGCGATGACCACAGTGGGTGATATATTCTTTACACGTATGCTTCAAGCTTCTGATTTAGATGGAGTGAATGAATGCACGGAAGAATACGAGGACTCATTAACTAGACCACTGAATGCAGATGATGGCACACCATTAGCTAGAACATGGAAAGACCAAACTTCATTCTTATGCACTATTCCAGTTCAACGTGATGAGCGGGTATATTCTTTGATGGATTAGAAACTTTCAATTCACAAGTTACAGTACAAGTGAAAGCTTATCCAATCATTCAGGGTGTAAATGACACTTACTGTTCAAAGGTGACAAATCCTCCTCAGGTTTGGTTTACTAGGACTACATATTGGACATGGACACCGGGCGAAGGTTTGAAATATCATCCAACAGGTACACCACCACAATATAGAAGTTCATATGATGAAATATTGATGAATAGAAATGTTTAAAATTATAAATTTATTTTTGATTAAATGGATTTAAATTCATCCACCCCTTATGAAGAATTAGCGTGAGTATATAATACATACGTAGATGATATGATTAATGAAGCATTGAGTGATAATAGAAATGCTCTATCTAAGGAAAAATTAATGAAAATTCCATATTCTGAATGTTACTTAAATTCAATCACTGCAGCAATTGGTAAACAAAATAAAGGTAAAACATTAACGATATTAAAACAAATTATCATTATTGCTAACACTTCCCCTATTCACATGTGAATTTATATTAACCGTTCAGGTTCACCTTCAGATGATACATTTGAATCTTTAAAGCATTTAATCAAAATTCCAATTATTTACTTATCACAAGAAGAAGCAGAAGATTATTTAAAAACTTTTAATGTATAAAGAATTATATAATACAATCAAGAAGCAAGATTAGAGGATAAAAATTATTGATAAACAACGGGATGAATTATTTGAAACACTTTCTATTTCAAATTTTGATAGAGAATTTTTGCATTCACTCATTTTTCTAGATGATGCAGTGAAATCAAAACTAATAACAAATGAGAAATCATATTTTAATCAGTTATTAACTCAATGTCGACACATTCAGTGTTCATTCTTCATGGCTGTTCAATACTTCAAAGCATTAAGCACAAACATTAAATCAAATCTATCAACACTTTTCATTTTCAGTGGGTTTAGTCGTCAACAGTTGAACGTTATGCTTTATCAAGTGAATTTACCAATGAGCATTAATGAACTTTACACACAATATCAGCCAATTAGGTGAACATGGAAAAATAATAGTTGATTTAAATAAAGGAAGTGTTAAATTTGATTAACTTTTATAATTAATTTTTATTTTTTATTTATAATTAAACATGACAGAAATGGCAAATCTTCTACAGGTTCCATTAAAACAAGGGACAAACAAAAAGGGTGCATATAATAGAACTATGAAAGTTCCTGATGGAATGAAAGAATTAGTTCATATTGTTGCTGGTCTTCAAAAAGATGTTAAACAAATGAGAAACGTTTTAACATTACCAGAAGCTCAAGCATATGCCAAACGTCAAGGTCCAAATTGGGAAGCACACGAAGCAGACATTACGGGTCCAAATGGAAAACCTGATGTATAAATGAAGTTTTCGTTACTGATGGTCAAGGTAATATTAAAGTCATAAATGGTTACAAATTAACTATATCTGATTATCCTAAACGTAAAGCATATAATGAACGTTATCCTATGCAATTTGATGAAAATGGAAAAGCTGTTAAAACAATACATTGGAGAAGGTGAAAATGGTCCAATTAATTCATACCGTCATAATCCATATTCTTATTTCAATGAAGAATTAAATGCTATGAAGAGGGACCGGATGGATTACCACGATATTCTAACCAGTTTGATGGTCAATATGCAAATATTAGACCTGAAATTTCAGCTAAGAAATTCTTTAAAGTTGCTTTATTCGATCCAGTTTTCGCAAATGTTAAAGATGAACTTAAAACATCAATTCCAACCAATTATAGTAGCAAGAATTGCATCAGGTGCTTTATCTCAAGCATTCAAAGATTTAATTAAGAAACCATTATATCAGCAACGAGGTTTAACTTATGATTTAGTTAAGGAATCAGATAAAAGAAAATTTGAGAAATCAGATGATTATAAGAATGCAATTAATAATATATTAGGTCTCTTAATTACAATGAAACAGCTAAAAATCAACTTCAAGAACAAATACAGGGAATAATAGATTCAAAACTTCCAGCAAAATAAAAGTTTAAATATATTTTTTTATTTGATTATAAATGAGAAGACGTTTCACTAGTCAAAGAACACTAACGCAAAAGCAGAGATTACGGTTGGTTATAACGTAAATGATGATAAATCACGAATTATTCAAATGTTTTACATTTCTTCCCTTCAATACTTTTTGAAATTCTTCTAAAGTATAAGTCTTGCTATTAGCTGAAGGTATAATGAAACAGTGTCGAAGTCAAGCAATGAGTTTCTTTTCGCCTTTTGTTTCATGTATTACTGACAACATACTATCTTCACCTTGAATGCAATCTCGAAATAAATTCTTCTTGGTTTATTTGAGAGGTCATAAAGATTTCCATTCGGGAAGTATACCTCTTCTCAAACAATTTGCTTAGCAATAGAAACAAATACTCACGTAGTCAAAGACTTTAAATCAACTCTTCAATAAGTCATTGCGGAACTTTACAAAACCTTCTCAAAATTCTTACATCTTGTTTGCAGTAAAACGTGCTATATTTTTTTCTAAGTCGAATGTTTCATCTATCTGCAACCTTTGATGGAATCTATGTTCTTCATAAATGTTTCTGCATCATGGATAAAACTTACAATGCTTCAAGAAATGACACCAGTTCTGTTGTCATTTGCTAACAAAACACTGCTGTAGTAGTTATATGGAAATACTTCTTTCGGTCCTGTTTAAGTTAAACATAGCAGGAAATAGTTAAGCTTTCTTATTTATAACACTGTAAGAGTCTTTATAATAATTGCCGTCCTTATATAAACCAGTTATTTGCATTGTTCGTGAACCTTTAATGATGGGAGTTCCTTTCACTTCTGTCATGTGTCTTAAGATGAAGTTTATGTCATCACCACTGAAGAGTTCTAAGGGAAATATATTATAAAACTTCTGCTCAGGAAGTCTTTCCATAAATTCTGTTGCAACAGGTTTTTGACCCCAAATACTTTCACTAATGAGACATCTTTCACAGTTCATAAACGATGGTTTAAAAAGCTTTATGAAAGCATCCAGTCACTTACACTCAAGTCAGCAAAGAAAACGTGCTCGGTATGAATTTACATTTAGCTTTATTTACTTCTTTTGACTCTGCTTTCTTCCTTCAGTTGTACCAACAATAACTTTTGGAGCTCATTTAAATCTTTAAATGGTTTAGCAAGGTTCGCTGTTTTATATAAGTCAAGTATGACATAGTGTAAAATTCTCTACATAAGAATAGGATTCGAAATATTTTGCACTCACACAAATGTTTTTCAACACTCCCATAACTGGTGTTTGTTCTATCGATAACGAACTACATACGTTTATCTTCTCTCTTTGTGATACTAATTCTTCCATCTGTTTTCTCAAATGTTTCATTCACCACAAGCTTTTGAGAATTTTTTTCTTTATAGTTTCGAATGAAATATGTTGTCATTGGAAGTCTTCATTAGCTGATAAGTGGTCTCCAACAAGACATACGTCATAGTTTTCTGAACAGTTTCAGCATTCTTTTGGTATATATTACTTTAATTTCAATTATGTTTGGATCAATTGAAATAACCAATGGTACACAATGAATGCTAAAATAAAACGAGTGTTGCGTCATTAGAAACTTTCTATATGTACTTTACTTTGAGGACAAGTCCTCTAGACACGAATGAGCTTCTTCTATGTGGTCATAGTTTCTTCACTTCATTTACTCCAGCCCTGATAAAGCAATACACGAAACAAATTGTCCTTGTCACCACAAAGTGTTAGCAGTTCTTTTTTCAGTTCATTTGAGAGATTTGGTCAGCGTTCCAAGTTATAGTATAATATCAAAGATACTTCCAGAAGCGACCGCTTCTTCTTATAAAACTTCTTTCACATTACTTTCCACAAAGCTTTCTATATAGTGCTGGGTTTCCCTGTTTGTGCTAAGAGCTTCCAAAATGGCTTCTGGTCATTTGTCAGTGTGCTTTCTCTCTTATATGAGTCTCTTTTTTGGGTTGCCCTTTCTTTACATCTGACTCGTTTAAGCCTTCTATTCTGTAAATCATATACTATCTTTCCAATTCAGTAAAATTCTTTATGTTTGGTCCAAGAAGAAGTATGAGTGCAGTTCAACAATACCTGCAGCATTTGTGCTCTATCTCTGATATACAAGTTCTCCTCAAGAGCTTGCTAAGTAATTGTTATATATTATTGAGGTTTAACGGTAGACATTCATACTTTCCACCCAAAGTTTATAACTACCATCCACTCTCTGTTGGGAGTTATGGTTTATTTTTCTTAAGAGTCTCATGAAACCTTACCGAAATGTTTTGGTGTAAGTAGTTTCCTGTTGGTTCATCTTGAAAGGCTTTCGATGTAAAGTCAATGAAGTCTATTGCCTGACTTCACATTCTCTTCTCCTATCTCTTAATCTTTTCTTTAACCATCTTCAACCTTCTTTGGTTTGGTCGTCAATGGAGACGAATGACATCAGTTAGCTACGAACTTCTATAGCACTTTAAGCATCTCTCTTAATCTGTTGTTTCAGGTAGTGTCGTCT
>NC_067204.1:15188895-15242868 GCF_026262505.1 Trichomonas vaginalis G3 | reverse complement strand
ATCTTTGATGTCCATTCATGATACCATTCAACCCTTTCTTTAATTTCAATTACTCTTTTCATCAACATAAAACCAAATTTGCCTCTTCATTAAATCTAGCTATCCCACGTATTCCTTTCTACTTCTATCTTATGTCATTTAGGGAAACCTTCTATGATATTCCTCATTTAAATTAAATCTCTTCAATCTTCAAAACTTTAGAAATGCATTTAATGCGTAATATCTTTTCTTCGTGGTGGAATTGATGTTATATCATTCCGTTATTCCTTTATTTTCTGATTCATAAATAAAATTTCTTTTATATTTGATATACACTGCACACTTTGCAAACGAATTCGAAACGGTCATTTTCAATACTCATCCCAAATCTCCATATTTTCAACCTTTGCGTTTGTTCTGCTGCGTCTTTGAATTATAGCATATAGGGCGTATGTAATGGTCTTTGAGGACCTGGGTGCTTTGCGCCTTAAGTTGCTGTGGTTTGCTGTTTGTTAATCATTTATTATTGATTTAAAAATAAATATTTAATCCGTTTATCTCATCGGCTATTTTCTCTATTTTGAAATTGCCATAATATTCATTCATGAATTCTAAATCACAATCAAATAGGTCAGTTAATTCTCTAAATTTAATATTTGATAAATCTTTTGAATGAAGAATAAATGAATTCCCAGATAATTGAAACGGATATGATAAAGAAAATGTGTTTAAGTTGATGGTACAAATGTTTTGTATTGATGGGTAAGAGTTAGAGGTCTAATGTTTGATGTGAAAATCTCATTGGGTATTAACTTTATTCACATTTGATTAAAATGAAATTGGAACCAGTGTCAGAATACAAAACATTCCCCAACATCTTTTTCGAAAATTTAATATCCCCAACAATGAACGAAGATGAGGAGTACAAAAATTTAATTTTCAGCGGGAATTTAATAAGGTTATTTATTTCATCAAGTTCAAAAGTTTATCGGGTTTTTATTTAAAACTTTTTCATACCATACGTATAAATGATTCATTTAAATAACTTAAAATCGTGTTAATATCCCATTTCGCTATCACATATATTAATATACATATCATACGTTTTTCATGGTCATCTTTAATAAATGATTATATAATCTGAAGGGTTCTAAAAGAATGGGATTAAATTTACACTCACAGAAACGAGAGTAACATTATAAATTCCGCTAACTGTAAATTTAATTCACAGTTATTATTCGAAATTAATATTGATAATTGACATTTTTTATACGATTAAAAATATGGTAAAGCGTTATTTTCCAGTGAAAATAAAACTAGGAATAGATTACCTCAAAGAATTCATAATTCAACAATAGAAATTCATTCATGTTTTATAAATTTTAGTGTTTTCAGAAAATATGAGTCAGTGTCATTATCATCAACAGGTTATATTTCACTTCATTCAAATTAGTTCAATCAAACCCATATAATGACCATTTCATAAGATTTTCAGATGTATTAAAAATGTAATTGATAGATTAAAATATGAACAGATTGACAATATCGAATTTTTGGAATTTTTGGTTTAAATATCCGGTGGAAAAAGATTTGAAGTTTAAAGATAAAGCTGATACTATAACAAAAATCAATTACAATGACCGATCCAGATAGTGGGGGAACAAAAAGAAATAAAACAAACGATAGAAACTGGTGAAAGGTCAATTATTATTGATTATGATTCAAAGGATTATTATTCGATAATGTTAATGCTTGAATATTAAATAGTCCTTAACAAAGAATTTTTCAAGTGATATTTTATATTCATCAACTATTTATTATAAATATCATTATATGTTAAATGAAGTTCAGTTGTTGTTCCATTCTTTGATATCTTAATTGTGCTAATATCCTTTATAGGATTTATTTTTGCAACTATTCCGCAGCATGAAACCTTCATCATCTATGAAAAATTGAATCTTAAACGTCTGAATCTTGAACATCACAAAGAATGGCGATAAATGTGAATTAATGTTCATAAGGTAAATAAATTAAACCTGATTGATCAATTAAATTTATTATTGAATCATAATTATCAGTTATTATATCACGGAAATTTTCATTAATTCAGAATTAATGTCTATTTTATATGGGTTCTCGATGTTTGATGAAAGAAGTGGGGGGTATGTTGGATAAGTGGGAATTTCAAGGTTCTTTACCGGTTCAGATAAAATGATTGGGTCTCCATTCTCATGGTTTTCTTCATTCTCCTCATTCTTCGGTAAGTCACGAGTTAATAAATTTGGTTGAGTTGCTGCTTGTTAATTCGGGCTAACATTAACTTTTAAGTATCTCATGAGACATTTATTCGATGACGACCAAAAGGAACCCATTGGTGAAAAGTTTATGTCTGGCTTCTTTGTTCTCATTAAGATAACAGAGATTGGTATACCCAGACACTTTCATTTAATAGTTTGCGACCCTGAACTAAATCCAGAACTTAACGTTCCAAGAAGTTCAAACACTTGCTGTCTCATGTATGTTGACCATATAACATTACAAGACCTCATAAAATATCAAGGTGTCAAATGTGAAGTGTTGCAAGGATACTATTACGATGGAAACAGAGATATGAGAATAAGAGATGAAGTAAAGAAGTTGTTTGAGTTAAGGTTAAAGTATAAGAAAGAAGAAAACCCCTTACAAGAAATTATAAAACTCATTCTGAACAGCATTTATGGCAAAACTATTCTATCTCCTATTGAGTCAAAAATAACCATAGTAGATGACAAAGATGCTATAAGATATGCTATAAGAAATTACAACCATATAGTGAAGTTCGAAGGTTTGGATGGTTCAGATAAAACTATTTTCAAGCTAACGAAAAGCATTTGCAGACACTTTAACTTCTGTCCACTTGGTGTTAATATTCTGTCTATGTCAAAACGTATTATGAATGAAGTATTCTGTACTGCAGAGGACATGGGACTTCAAATCTTTTACCAGGATACCGACAGTATGCACTTATATAATGAAGACATCCCAAAGCTTGCAGCAGAGTTTAAGAAGAGATATGGTAGAGAACTTATAGGAAAGAACCTTGGTCAATTTCATAGCGACTTTGCAGAAATAACACCTGGAAAACAAAGTTTAGCTTATAAAAGTATTTTCTGTGGAAAGAAGACCTACATAGACTTACTCACTAACGATTTAAATGAAGTTGCATTTCACTGCAGAATGAAAGGCGTGAAGCAAGATGTTATTGCTTTAACCGCTAATGAAATGTTTCCTGAAGCTATACAATGCTATTACAATGAAGATAAGAACATTCACATACCTGTTGGAACATATGACAAAGACTCTGAGTTCAGTTTAATGAAACTTTACAAAGCACTTCATGATGGTCAAGAGATTGCATTCGACTTATGTAAGTCATGTCAACCTTGCTTTGCTGAAAAGTTCAACTTTTCAATAACGACTAAAACAAGCTTTATTCGTAAGTTGAAGTTCTGAGGTCATTTATTTTTGTCAGCAATGAGGTCATTCGTGATAAAAATAAAGCTAGCGTAGATTTTACAATACTGCGATGGTAGAGTTTAAGAGTTGTGCTTCAATGTAGAGACAGTCCTTCCCATCTGGAGGCAAGAACACTGGACATTTATGGTCATGAGTGGAGTACATGTCTATCCAAAACTCACGATTGAAGCCAGTTAATTTATAGTATTTAGGGTTAGGAAGTGGTGAAGTTCTTGTATGACCAATGAACTCATTTTCAACGCCTTTGGCTATATTAGAGTAAAGTATTGCTTGCTTTCTATCCCAAATGCCAGGTGTTACAATCTTTGAAAATTCATTTTTCCTCGGAAGCATTGCATCATAATTGAAAACATTCTTAAAATCATCACTTGGTTCGGAGATTTGAAATCTTATACGTAATGGATTTTCTTTCTTTTTAGCGACTTCATTGAATGGTGAGAATACAATGAATTGACAGTCATGAGTTCCATCTTCATTTTCATTAAATTCATAATGAAAGTCTATAAGTTGTGGCTGACTACCTTCTTCTTTCAGTTGTGCAAGAAACTCACGTAAAGGCTGTAAAGTTTGTACTTCAATGTTGAACTTTTTCTCGAACATCTCATTAAATGAAATCATACATTGCAAATGTTGTATCGTCTTTAAAGTATTTGTATATGTGAATGTTTTGGGCGCTTAAAGACTGTTCGTCATTTTCTATCTCGACTTGAAGTATAAAGTCAACCTTTCTGAAAGCACGTGTTATATACATAGATGTTATGCCAATGTACTTCTCTTCATTTATGTTCACAATCCAGTCTGTTGGAAACTTAAACGTTACTCTGTTCCCCTTTATTTTGACGTCAGGGTTTTCACTACTGAACGCAACAGATAAAGGTATTTGTCTATACATTTAATTCGGATAAAAATAAACCATTTACTCTTTCTTTGCTTCAGCTTCTTTAGCTTTTGCTTCTTCTCTAGCTTTTTTCGCCAGCAAACGTGGGTTCTTTGTCTTCCAGCAGCTAATGCAGCAAGTTGTTTTTCACTAAGTTTTCTCTTTGGTCTCTCTGGCTTTTGTTCTTGTTTTTGTTCCTTCAGTTCGGATAAAATTTGCTCGAATTTCTTTCTTCAATGCTTCAACATCTATGACCCCTTGGGTCTTGTCCGTAGGGCTTGTCTGAGTCATTTGACTGCAGATAAAAAACAAAATTAAAACTTTAACCGATGTAAAATGAGCTTGTCAAAATCAGAGCGAGAGTCTATTATATTAAATGACGCAAGAGGAATACAACATCCTTTCTATTACGTAAGTCAGAGTAAAGATGGTAAAATATACGTAAGAAAAAGAAAGGTTCCATTAGCGAATGCAGAGAGCGACAACATTAAGGTGCATGGCAAGGGTGAAGTCCACGAAGCCCATATAAAACCTTCTGTTCAAACTGAAAAGTCAATAGAACAAGAAGAAAAGAAGCCAGATGTACTTTCAATAACGAACCAAGAGCTTATTGCAAAGTTCGTGAATTTCATTGAAAAACAAACCGAGTCAAAGAACCTGACCCCAGTGAAAGAAGTTGAGACAAAAGAGAATGTACAGTTCATTGAAAATGTCAAGAAACAACTTCCACCACGAATGCCAAGAAGAAGAGTGAGAATAATGAAGTAAATAGATATTTTTATCTGAAGTAAATACATGCAGAACGAACAGTTAAACGAATTTACTCCAGCAGAGCATATTCATCAGATTCGCTCATATTTCGATATCATAGACAATGCAGTTCAAATTGGTGACACTAATAGAAAATATTCTGACGCAAAGATTCCATCACAACCTGGAACTGCTAAAGATAACACATGGGTAACATTCAATCTCTCACCTCCTGGTGAAAATATGTTGGACCTTTACAATACATTCATTACGTATAAAATGGAAGGTCAATTTATTGCAGATAAAGAAATTGGTTCAGGTTCCAATAAAACAAACCCACCAGGATTTTGGATTGGTTTCGATGACGCTTTCTATGCAGTTGCTGGATATCAAATCCTTGCAAATGGTCGTATCGTATATTCTCAAGACAACGCAAGAGAAGAAGCATATATAACTTCAAACTCACAAACTACCGAACAAATAAAGAAAGTAGATGTTTTCTCAAAGACTCGACATGAAGATGTATGGAGTCATTCGGGAACATGCAGAACAGGACAAATTGTTAGTGGTCCAATTACAGCAGGAAAATCATTTGATTTTAAGCTTCGTTTAAGAATTCCTGTTAGAAGATTCCTTCCATTAGAAGCTATTCGATTTATTCCAGCTTTTGCAGGAAACATTCAGCTTAAAGTAAAGTTCAGTAGCGACGCCTTACAATGCACATCTATATCTGTAAATGATATCATTGCTTTCAATCCAACTCTTAAAGTTGCATTTGCTTCAGATTCAAATCCACCGACAAATAAATTTGTTCCATGGAATGAACCATTCACTATGATAACGAAGGCAGTAGAAGCTAGTGGAACAGTTACTATTACAACTGTAACCCAGCAACTATTTCGAACAAAGATGGATTTTAATGAATGTTTCATTCATCCAAAGTCATTCTCTTTAGACCCTAACATTTATACAGAACTTGTAGAACATTATACAAACGAGGCTTTATGTTTTCCTGTTAAAGTTATGGATTGGATTCCTATGGACGGTTCATTCTCAAAGAATACAGATAGTTCAAGTGCAACATTTACAGCAGCTTATACGCCTATTAATGTTAAAAGTATTTGGGCACTATTTAGAAAGAAAGACAACTATTATGTTAATTTTGAGAACCCTAAGTTTAAATATCTTCAGCTTTCCATGGGAGCTTATGGAAATATGCCTGCAGAACCTGAAAAATCATATGGACCTGTATTTTATGAAATGGTTGCGAACGCTGCAATACAAACAATGATATGATAGGATTTAATGAAGATGTTATGAGGTCATTGGTGGATGATGGTAGTGTGGAACATAAATGGGATAGCTATGACAACACACATTTCTTATGTGGTTTTCCAACAGAAGTGGACTTTTGCTTCCAGCAAGGTCAAACATCTACTGCTCCAATAACATACAAATTGTCTGTTAAAGGACCTATTGAACTAGCAACTGAAAACGTACCAAAGCCACTTATTGGATTTATGAGGGATTGTTGCTTTGCCATTCAGGTGCGTGCTAGGCATCCAATAATAAGATTGATGACTATAACTTAGCACGGACGACAGTGAGGAATAAAGGATGAACGTTTATTTTTAAAGCTTATAAATGAGTTCTTCATCAAGCTCTCGTGAACCTTCACCATCTATGAAACAAACTTTACCAAACGATTATGGAGCACCTATTGAATATTTCTTACGAGCTGCACAATGGCAAAGAGCAGTCTCACCAAGGTTAGGTGTTCCACCAGCTCCTGTCAAAAATAGCATTTGGTCAAGTCCTTATATAAAATATGGTCTCCCACTAGGTTTGCTAGCTACAGCAGGAGCAGTAATGATGTTGAAAAGAAATAAAGCAAATGTTATAAATAATACTGAAGTAGCTGAAGTTAAACAAACTCCAACACCTTCGCCAAAACCAACGCCTTCACAAGCAAAACCTTCAATACTCCTGAACCTATGGAAGTACAAACTCCTGTTCAAAAGTCAACTCCTAAACCGACTCCAACATTTAAACCAGAACCTACTCCTCAAATAAATCGTAAAACTCCTGCGTTTCCTTACTGAAAAAATAACGTTATTTTTATTTAATATTAAAATTTTTATTTGATTGAAATGACGACTAAAGTCACTGAAGCAATGAAACAAAAGTTTTTGGTAGAATACATTAAATCAGGAACTATTCCAGAAGGTTTTTACATTCATACTATGAAGGATGGTAGAGTTCAGTTTAGAAAGATAAAGCAACCATTAGATAGAGAAGGTAATTAGAAAGATTAAACTTCATGAGGACAACATTGCTGAACTTAAGAAGAAGTTAGAAGAGTTGGAGAAAGCAGACGACAGTGAGTTATAAAGCAATGAATTCAACAGGTTAGAAAACGTGTTAGAAAACGTGTTAGATCTAACATTCTAACATAAACATTATTTTTTCACCTCTGACAACGTTTATTTTTATTTTATTTTTAAGTTTATTTTTATATAAATGACAGAACAAAAGCAACTCATTCGAATTCCACAGTATAACAAACATACATTTAAACATTTATTCTTCCTTCCTGAGCATAACATGTTCTTTCAAATACATCCGAGACCAGTTGACTTTTCATTGACTGTGTATAAAGATAGAAATAGTTATATCATTAAACCATACGATGACGAAGGTAAGTTATGTAAATTGTACGTTAAGAAGTTAGAGAAAGTTTATGGCTTCAAGTATGACTACAATAGGGTTAACACTGATGATGAAGATATTGAGGAAAATTTATGAGAACATTAGTGAAGTCGTTAGTGAGAACGATAGTGAGAACGTTTATTTTTTACATTAGTGAGTTCGTTAGTGAAGTGGTTGGCGGCTTTGTAAATATTTAAGGTTAAATTAGTGTTGTCGTTTGTGTTGTAAAATATACGTTAACAGTTTTGTAAAGTGTCAAATTCACAAGTATTGGGTAAGGTGGAACGCAGTGCCGCCGTACCCAAGACTTGTATACTAACTGCGGAGTACATGTTCTTCGTGCAATTCTTCGCAAATCAAATAAGTTTTCTTCTCAAGAAAAATTTGAACAATTCTATAATTTGATGAAGGATTTAGTCTTCAAATTAGATGCAGAACATGAGGAAGAAGCAAATGCTGCCTATGATCAAGTTCTGGAGTTGCTCGACACAGATCCAACAGCATCTCAATACTTTAACAGACAATGGCGTTACAACATATCAAGATGGATTGCTCGTGACAGGCGTGAAGGCGACGCAACTAACAATATTGCCGAAGCTCATTTTAGAACACTCAAACATGACTATTTTCCTGATCGAAAAAATCTCAGAATTGATGATGTTATTATAGAAATTTATACAAAAGTGATACCATCTTTCGTTATCAAACTCAAAATTGATCAAAATCCAGCAGATGACCGTTTTATTAAGATCATGGAAAAAGCAACTAACGCAGAAATTGATGTAAAAAGACAAAGAAAAATCGAGAGTATTTCAATGCTCAATAGATTGCTCAATGCTGTTAGTGATGACTCAATAGATCCCACTAAAATATATCCTACCTTGAAAGTATTATTACAAAGAACTCATTTTATTTAATTTTGATTTTAATTTTAGATTAAATTATTAAATTTTAATTCTTTATTTTTTAGGATTGTTAGCTTTGTAAGATTGCTTTCTCACAAGAGAAAACAAGTATAAGGTTTAAGCTGTATGTATTAAAGTTATAAATATTTGATTTTAAAAAAAATCAAGATTTTAAACTTTAAAGGTATTAATTATGATTATCTTTCTTTAGCTTTGCATGCTGTATGCTACTTTTGGAAACTGCTCTATTGTATTAGAATGTTTTTAAATTTTGCACCTAAAAATGCGTAATATTAAAAATTAAGGTATTAATTATGATTATCTTTCTTTAGCTTTACATGCTGTATGCTACTTTTGTCTTTGAGACATTCCATGATTTAAGTTAAGAAGCTTTAAAAAAATGCAAAAAAATGTAATAAAATAAAAAAAATTTTAGTATCGATAATCTGAAATATGTTGTTTACTTAAGCCGCGAGCGAAGCGAGGGGCTTAGTTTCGTAATTTCATACAATTATTCTTCGAATTTGTTCTTTTTGTCAACCGCGAGCGAAGCGAGTGGCTTTTTATTTTTGAAATTTTTTTCTTTCTTACTTTTTTCCCCTTACTTACAAATTTGATAGTCACTTACCAAATCTCTCTATCATATAATAATAAATTAATCCATTTTTGTTTCAAATCTGACACTTTACATTTCTGACATGTAAACCAGTCACTTTTCACTTCACCTCACTGGGCAAGTTTGTGCCCCCCTCATTTTTTATGAATTTACTAAAGAAAAATTTTTGCATTTCAAAAACGTTGATTCCAGGCTCGCATCAAAATTGGTATTTACATAGTATGATTCGTGCGAAAATATAATTAAAATCCAAAAAGGAGATTCGACCAAACCGTTTAACCGCCAAAAATGAAATATTGCCAAATACAAAAAGAATTAAGCCAAACAAATTTTCAATGTATGTACTATTTATTTTTTATACTTTCAATATTTTTTAATTTTTTTTATTAAATATTAGGTTTTGGAATGATTCAGTTATATATTCATGTAAATCCTATAGGTAGAAAGCATCTTTGAGCTTCAAAATTTTGAAATCTCTTAACAATAGTGCCAATTCAGTAGCATATTTTAAAACTTGGATTAGTTTGGTATTTCTTTAATAATATATGATGACATTGAAGAATAATGAGCTTAATCTCTAAGGGCATCCAGTTTCAAATTTCTGACAAAAAAATTTGAAAATTGTAGTTTTACCATTTTAATTTTACCAATATACGATTTACTTAATAAACTGCTACGAATTGTATTTAAAATGATTTATTGTAAAAAATCTTTAAAAACTAAAAATTGAGGGATTTGGGATTGAAATATCTTTAAAAAATGGCTAATATAATGATTTAAAATTATTTAGAATAAAAAATATTCAATACTAATAATAAATGAATTAAAATCTATATGCTAACTAACAAATTCAAGTAATTTTAGATTTCTATGTAGCAATACTAAACATTGTGATGAATACTGATACTATTTTTTCTTTCTTAGTACAAATACTTGTAAATGACTGAAAAATGCTCAATCATTCCAATTGTTCATTATCAACATATTCTTTATGAATAGACAAGGATATGAACCCAATAAAAAATTCTTATGTTGTGGAAACATTTTAAATTGAATTTAATTTAACTATTTTAACTTAAATTTGAATAAAAATCTCATAAACTTTATTGTTTATGATTGGATTAAGTATCAACTATGAGCTGTCAATCTATTATTAATAAAATATGATGAACAAAGATTTGCAATAAAATTCAATTCAATATTTGCATTATTTAGGAGGTTTAGTTATGCATGAATAATAACGTTTCCCAAGTAATTTGTGATGTTTTTTTGATATGGAAGGAATAATTGAAGATTATCTTTGAAAATAATTGTCCACTTAATATAAATACAAACTATTGTAACCATATGTGTAAATCTTATTGGTATGTAGATAAATTTAATGGTAAATTTGTTTATCTATTTTGATTAAATTCATTTTTTCATTCGATAATTTTTCAAATCATAGTCATTATTCATGTATATTAGCATGGCCTGTTTTTGTGATTACTACATATAATAGCAACTTTTTGCTGAATGAATAAAAAATATCTGTTAATTACTAACCGAATTACTATTCTAGAACTACAAAAAATATTTTGATGCAAATCTATTCATATTGTGAGAGTTTTGCAATTTTTTCAAAATTTATAGTTTGAGATTACCCATGAATTTCGAAAAAAATCAAAATGAAAGAGTTCTTAATATAGAATGTTTTTGATATAGAAATCATGGCTAAATTTTGAGTATTCATTGAAATATAGGCATTGAAAAATCTTGTAAAGTATTCAAATTTGCAGGTTTGTTCGAATTTTAAACTTAACATACAATCGTTTTAATTGATAAAGTATATTTTTTTATGGTGTGTTTTCAAAAGATATGGCCTTTTTGTTCAAAAAATGAAAAAATTCGTAGATAAAAATAGAAAAATGAATTAAATTTATTTTGGTCAAAATGTCTGGAGATTGGGACAAAGTTGCAATTCGGCACTTTTTGTAAAAAAATGGGGTCATACTCATAATGAATAGAGACTTATAGCCAAGTCTTGATATCATGCAGGGAGAATATACATAGATAAGCAATTATATTTTATAGTAGTAGTATTCAGAAATTCTTACAATTTACAATACAATTTTCAAAAATGGATAAAGACTAATAGCCAAGTCTTGATATCATGCAGGGAGAATATACATAGATAAGCAATTATATTTTATAGTAGTAGTATTCAGAAATTCTTACAATTTACAATACAATTTTCAAAAATGGATAAAGACTAATAGCCAAGTCTTGATATCATGCAGGGAGAATATACATAGATAAGCAATTATATTTTATAGTAGTAGTATTCAGAAATTCTTACAATTTACAATACAATTTTCAAAAATGGATAAAGACTAATAGCCAAGTCTTGATATCATGCAGGGAGACTCTCTACAAATACAAAATTGATTATCATAAGGAAATACAAATTTATCAATTTTCATGTGAAAATTACATAAATTTGTTCTCCAATAAATAGCAATAATACTTTGAATGTTATATTAAGTAATATAGCTTCAGGTAAATAAGCTTACACTTCAAAAATATACTGTTTATTCATTAATTTTAAAAAAAAGTCCAAATTATCTAATCTTGCTTACTCTTCCTTTAAACTTCTTTGTGCCAAATTTAATATTGCCTTCAAAGATGGAATAAGGACATTAGGTTCAATCCTTCGGCTTTCGACAATTTCCAAAATGTGTTGAATTAATTTCAAACATTCATCGTGTTTTGAAGCTCTTTGCTCAACAATCTGATTACCTGCCCTTGTAAGAATTCTTACTGCTCTTTCTTCATTCAAAACATTAGCGACTTGAACCTTAATAATCGCATTTGGAATCACAACAGTGATGAGAGTTATGACGATGTCATCAATGCGCTCATTTTTCTTACCCAAGAAAAATGTTTGCTTTAATTGATGAAAGTGTGATTCCGCAATGTTATTCGTGGAATCACCTTCTCCACGATATAACATCATCCAATGTTCTTTGGTTCTTCTCCATTGTTTATCGAAATACTTCAAAGCGCGCGGTTCTTCTTCTTCTAACATTGTTGTCAAGAACTCATATGTTTCATCAGACTCTTCAGCCAGCTTTTCTGCATTCGTTGCATCTGCACGTAATGTCAAAAAGTCCATTGCTAAATAGAAGTTCTCAAAATTCTGTGGATTGTCAAAATAGCTTCCAACTTTTGCACATGCGCGTAAAACATGCACAGCGCACCAACTGAGCTGCGCAAGAGGAAATCCGTCCTCAATTGCGCGAGCAATGTTTAGCGCACAGTCAGCGCTCCAATGCTGTGGATCCAGGTGCGCAAACTCACAGAATTTCACCAAACATTCTTGAATTTTTTCAGATGTCTGAGGGTTCACTAAAAAATAGCAAAAGGGGAAAATTGTGTTTTGACTTGTTTTCATTGTTACTGCAAACAATTGGATCTTTCCTTTAATTAAAGAATGAGTGGAATCGACGTGGAGAGGGTTATCAATGCTATGCACCAATTCTTTTGCAGCAAAAGGTGCATATATGATTGTAAACTCGGAAAAATCTCCATTGTAATCAAATTGAACGAGATCATCTGGGCACTCTTCCTGTAAATTATTCAAAAATGCTTCCAAAGAAGTGTAAGGATCGTTTGATAATCTTTGTGCAATAATCTCATCAAGGCGATAAAATTTGTGCTTTAAAGCATCAGTAGACTGCGCGAAAAGTTTCATCGTTTCTTTGTTATTCGTATCAATTCCGAACTTATCAAAAAATGCTTTTTGAGCAAGAAATTGCTTTCCACCGTTTTTAATATAAAGTTCGATCCATTTTTGATAAAATTTACTCGCGTAATGTGAACCCATTTCAACTCCTATATGATGGCAATGTTATTCATTAACTTTGCTTATAGTAAACACTCCATTTTGTTCTTCAACCCTAAATTTTGCCTTGCATAGGGGATACGAACATGAATAAGTGACATATTGCTTTGGAGATCCCGTTCTTCTTCTGTATGGGACACCGCCCTTGACTTCCTGTTTAATACCAAAAGCAATAAGCTCCTCTAAGTCCACCGAAATCATAAAAATGAAGTGATTTTGAAAAGAGTTAACAAAATTCAAATCACATCAAAAACAAAAACACATAAAAAATATTTTATTATACTCATTCGAAATTAAAAATAATAAAATTTATATATATTAATTTCATTAAATCAAGGTTAAAAATCTCACCGGAAAAATAACCTCAGTGTGATAAATTTATCACCGGAAAAATTTACAATAAGGTTAATACCGAAAATATCGAAAAATCAACATTTAAGGTTAATTTAAGAGTATGCACTTTTGTCACCTACTCAAAATGTCTGTTGTTTTTCCAAATGTTGCTCAAAAAACGAAGATATATCCTATTTTTTTTGGGCGCTGAGATTAAATTACCATTAATTATTATGCAACACTCCAGAAGTTGAAATCTGAATGCAAGATAAAAATATATAATTCCAAATTATGATATCACTTAATAAGACTAAAATATATAAATAATAGAAATAAGGTAAATTAAGAATTCGAAGATAATAAAAGATGAAAGGCAAAAAATTTAACATTTGAAAAAATATGTAATATTAAATGCTTAATATCTGATAAGAAGAGAATGATAGAGGTATATGTACTCGATCAATGATAGCTTGTGAGATAATTGATAAAATAAGAAAGATAAATAAAATGATTGCGATGATGTTAAGATAATTAAACAAATTTAAAATGAAAGGATTGCATATGAAAATAGTGGAAGTGTCTTTTCAAATATATTCAGCTTTTATTAATTTTTGATGTTAATTGTCAAAATGGTATCAAAGCACAAGTTAAATAGCATGCAAAGTTGTTTGAATTATGATACCACTGCATATATATATTATATTGCATCATGATATAATATTAAAAAATATGCTCTAGTATAAAAAATGATTATTCCAGAGCAAAATGTCATTATATATGAGTTTATCAGATATTACAGTAAACATTATAGTTAAAAATAGCTAATTGTATTCTAATAATTGTAAAAATGTTTTTATAGTTTGAATTATTAAGTGATTCAGCAAATAGAGATATGATTTTCTAAAATAAGATTGTAAAAGAGTATTTATACATATGTGCAGATATATTTTCAAAATATATCTTACAGTGTGCATAAAAAATGATGAGATATTTTATTATCAATATTTTGTTTTAGAAAACTAATAACAAATTTAATCATTTATGTTATTTTTGTGTTATTATCAGTAGAGAGTGAAGATAGCAAACAGCCCTTGGGCTGACAGGCGATTAAATACTATAAAATCGAATTTTTGCTCCACTTCTAGTATAGTACAATGGTTAGGAAACATCATAGAAAAACTTGTTTTGAGGTTCATTTGCCGAACGGAAAACTTTTTTTGAAAATCTAAATTATCAGAAAAATATATATGATATTTTATGCTTTTTAAAACAGACAATATATAAAGAGTAATAACCATTTAGTGTTATATAAAATATTTAGCTTTTTAAATTATTAAATTTTAATTCGTTAAATTTTGTTCAATTTTATCATCTCATTTTAACTATAATTTCATAACATGGTGTTTCTTAATCAAATTGCATCTAAATTAATGAGAAAAATTTTGAAATTTGAAAATTCAGTATCTAATTCAAATATCTATCTAATAGCATTTCTACAATCGCAGTAATTATGAGATTTCAGGTTCGGTTAGTTAGTGAAATTAAATTAAATATATAGTATAGAGGCAAATCTGTAATAATGATTGCGAGAATAAGACCGACAAGACTTTCTTGGCCGATCTTATGATCGAAATACAGTCATTTCTGGTACACTGTCAGTGCAGTGTATCAGAATTGACCGAATCTCTCGCAATCACATTCTGATTGCGAGAATAAGACCGACACTATAGTGCAATTGAGTTGTTACATTATTTATAACGTATAACACTACTATTTTAATCTAGAAAATAAATATATATTCACATTTTTTTCTCAAAATTTATTTTTTTTTAAATCTCAATATTTTCAATAATATCTATTATACTTTTACATTTCATATAATTTTGTACATGCTCTTAAATACATCTTTTAAACTAATTTATATTTCGATATTTTTATTTTGTGATAGATATGTACAATAATCATTATTGTATTTTGGTCATTGTGCACGTACATCTTATTTTAAAATAATGATTCAAATCCAATTTTGAAACTAATTAAGAATGTGATTGCGAGAGATTCGGTCAATTCTGATACACTGCACTGACAGTGTACCAGAAATGACAGAAACAGACACAATAGACTCAATTGCACTATAGTGTCGGTCTTATTCTCGCAATCAGAATGTGATTGCGAGAGATTCGGTCAATTCTGATACACTGCACTGACAGTGTACCAGAAATGACTGTATTTCGATCATAAGATCGGCCAAGAAAGTCTTGTCGGTCTTATTCTCGCAATCATTATTACAGATTTGCCTCTATACTATATATTTAATTTAATTTCACTAACTAACCGAACCTGAAATCTCATAATTACTGCGATTGTAGAAATGCTATTAGATAGATATTTGAATTAGATACTGAATTTTCAAATTTCAAAATTTTTCTCATTAATTTAGATGCAATTTGATTAAGAAACACCATGTTATGAAATTATAGTTAAAATGAGATGATAAAATTGAACAAAATTTAACGAATTAAAATTTAATAATTTAAAAAGCTAAATATTTTATATAACACTAAATGGTTATTACTCTTTATATATTGTCTGTTTTAAAAAGCATAAAATATCATATATATTTTTCTGATAATTTAGATTTTCAAAAAAAGTTTTCCGTTCGGCAAATGAACCTCAAAACAAGTTTTTCTATGATGTTTCCTAACCATTGTACTATACTAGAAGTGGAGCAAAAATTCGATTTTATAGTATTTAATCGCCTGTCAGCCCAAGGGCTGTTTGCTATCTTCACTCTCTACTGATAATAACACAAAAATAACATAAATGATTAAATTTAAAAAAAAAAGGTAGTGGGGCTTCCAGGGGCTGCCCCCTTCTAGCCCCTAAGAAATTTTGCCCAAGACCCAAGAGGAGGACCGAACCCCAGCCGACCAGCCGTTGACTTTTTTGTAGAGCACTCAAAATAGTATAACTTTGTCCGGACAAGTAAGGGTCTATCGTCGCTACAGGAAAAGTTACAGGCGTTCCAAGGAAGTATACTTTGAGAAGCCTTTTCTCCATTTTAAAACAAGATAGGACCGTTATTTTACAAAACTGACAACACTTTCACCGAGTAGTTTTTTGTGCTGAACAAAAAGTGTCATATAAACATCTGTCAAAAACCGCTTTTTAACTTCACTTAAAATGCCACGTAAGCTACGTAAGAATATACGTAAGAGGAAGGGAGCATTGAAACATCCAATAGTAAAACTGACACCACAACAACAGTTGCAACAACAAATGATGAATGACCCCACTATGTTGCAACAAATGTCAAGCAACCCTATGCTTTTAAACCGAGTTATTGGTGCACAGAGTGGAGGTTTAAGACGGCACTTTTAGCGAAAATGGCAGGCTATGGTGGAGCTGCAGACGGAACAGCTTATAACCCTCAAAGTCAAATGAATTTGAGTTCACTCAAAAATCAAATAACAGATGTCAAAAAGTCAAACATAGACATACAGAAACAAATAAGTGAAAACGAAAAGAAACTAGAATATGACAGACACACAAAGAAACTCAATGAGTTAAACGTAGAGAAAAAGAAGAAAGAAGAACAACTGAAAGAACTAAGTACAGAGGAATATGCGAAAAAAGTGTCAGAAAAAGCAGCAGAAGTAGCAAAAATGGAACAAGATGTTATAAATTTGAAAAACCATACTACTCAATATAAAGTACTGAAAGATGAAGAAATAAAACAAAAAGCCCTGAAGACATATATGGATAGCGATGAGTATAAAAAAGAAGTTGAAGCAAATGTAAAGGCAGAAAAACTTTTACAGTTGCAAAACCAAACCGTACAGTATGAAAACTTAGCACAAGAAAGTAAAAATAACGACGCAGCCATGCAAAAGCAATGAAAAGCGCAGAATATATAAAAGCTAATAATGACTGGTTAGATGCCCAAGCCAACGCCAAAGCAGCCCAACTTATAGGTCAATAAGGACAAAAATACAAGCGGATGAAGACAGTTCAAATGAAGCTTTAATGAATGCTGACTTTAAGAACGCCTTCGAAGCTCTTCATAGTAAGGTGAAACTAGTGAACGACTTCTCATCTGGAAAGAAACTGAAGTCTGAAGGTTTCGACAACGAGTTAAGAGAAGTAGCACAAAATATGACGAAAATAACAGATGCAGCAACGAGACAGGCAGTTCAAAGTGCCTATGACGCCGTTAGAGCAACTGTTGTGGAAAGTCAAGAAAAAGAGTTACAACAGACCAAAACAGACCTAGTAAATGCTTTCTTAAAAACGAAAAGTCAGGTAGGACATTATGCTGCAGATGGAACATATGTGCCAGCTGGTGGAACTTATATACCAGCTGGTGGAACTTATATACTAGCTAGTGGAACTTATATACCACCAAACCCTCCAAGAGAAGCACCTGCACCAGGACTACCTAAAACATTTACATCGTCACATGGACACAGACACAGGCATGCACCAAAAACCAACACAACAACAACAGTTCAAAATCCAGCACAACAACCAACAGTTCAAAACACTGCACCACAACCAACAGTTCAAAACACTGCACCACAACCAACAGTTCAAAACACTGCACCACAACAACCACAAACAGAGCAAGGACATAAAAGAAGTAGAGAACAAGGAAACCAAGAATTCTTAAAAATGCTTAAAATTATGGTTACCCAGATACTCTTGACTTTAGTGACAGATATAAAGAAGCTATTAGAAAGTTCAAGGAAGGAAATACTGACCCGAACCTATTTAGCTTTATGGTTCAGCACCAAATGGGATATAATTTCAAACCTGGAAAATACAAGCTCGCTAAGGGATATGATTTAATAGCATATCATCCAAATGACATGGATGAATTTACTCCGAGATATTTGGTGTCAGAGCTAAATGATAATTCAACTCTCTTCATGAAACGCGTAAAAAATAGAGACGGAACGAAAGAAGAAAGGTTTATGAGTCCGGATGACTTAGATAGGGAACTTTTTAAAAACGGTCTCGGAATATATGAAATGCCAGCAGATGAGGTACAAGAAACTCCACAGGAAGAAGTTCAGATACAACAGACATGGAAGAAATAGTTCAGCAACAACAGCTAGAAGAGCCTGAAGGAAACAAACAAGTCCCTCCTTTGGAAACTAACTTCACAGAACTAGATGAAGATTTGAACAGCCGAAAAATCTTGACCCTCAACAAGTGTATGCGGGAATATGGAATCTTTCAAGAGTCTAAGAAAAATTCGGCTGACATAGTAGAAGAATATCGAAAAATGTTCGCCGACATACAAAAGACTCCAACATCAGATGAAAATATTCAGCATAGAATGGAAGTACTGAAAGAAAGTGTACGCAAATACAACAATCCTTTTTACTTACGACCATATAACGTTCAATCTCTTGGCTGAACTCGGTGAAAATAAAAGGTTAAATTTCACCAAAACATATAGAAATGAACATTGTTTAAAGTTCATTCAGAACCTAACCAATATGGAAACAAACCTACTTTTTTTCTGCAGACTATGGAACTACAATGAGATGGGGTCATAAAGCTAATCCGGATAGGTGGTTCATAAACTTACAACCACAATTCCAAGAAGTGTAGACGCAATGAAGTGAATGGTGAACCAGATATAGCTGGTATTTTCAGCGCGGCTTTAATGCCATTGAAAGATATGAAAGATGCAGATATTTTGAACCAGTATGAAATGAACATGGCTGATGGAAATATAACACCTGACGTTCTAAAACATTTATCTCAAAGAACTACACAGAACCATAAAGATGGTATATTTGGTGAAGAGTTTAGAAAGAAAGTTAGGGAGATAGAAGGAAGAAACCTATTGTACATGACCTTGCAAACGAAAGTTTACAAAATGTCATAAAAACTTACTTTGCAGACAATGAACCGAGAAGGATGAATATTTAAGAAAACTCAAATGGACAGTACCAAATGAAATGTTAGTATTGAAAAACATGTTCCTTGACAAAATAAAACCAACTACAGAAATAAATGACGCAAGACTGAAACGTTGGGTAAAAGCTTTCCCATTCACAAAGATATTATTGGTAACATGGAAAGAAAACCAGAATGGCTACAAAAAATATATTTGGAAACGAGCATATCCATATGGACAAGCTATATTTGAAGAGCTTGAACCGGAAACTCAGGAAAGAGTCATGCAAACAATAAGCGACGACTCAAATACAAACTATGACAAAATCTTTCTAGGATATAGGTTACCTGAGATGGGCGACCAGAGCCCAAAGGCAAAAAGGACATGGGAAATTTACAACATACTAGGTGAACATGAGGCAAAGATGCAACAACTTGAAGCAGAGGGCAAGTTACCAAAAGCGACACCAAAGAGAAGAGAAGAGTAGAACAAAGTGAAAGTAGTGAAGAAGTAACTTCATCTAGTGAAAGTAGTGGCAATGAAGGAAAAGAAGAGTTAAAAACTCAGTCAGGAAGAAAGTAAAGCTTGGTCCGAGTGGGTTCTATTATGATATATAAATCCAACTATTCTATATTTTTACCCATATGAAATGTACGCCGCTCAGAATATAACGCCAACAGTTTTGGATGCCATGAACGGAAATGTTTCCGAATGGTATAACGAATGCGACAATGCCATTAGAAGGTCAGAAATAGTTCCTGGAACTTACGAATATACAACTGCTGTTTCTTTGGAAACGTAGGTGAGTTTGGAGAAGGTTCTTCAACAACAGTAGATATTGCTTGCGACAGGTTTCATATTATTTCTATTGACAACTCATTCTTATACGTGGAACAAGACATTGAAATAAAACCTTCTGCCAAGTTGTCTGACAAGAAAGGTTGCAATGGAATTTTCTATGTCGGATACCAATATGCTCCAGAAGTTTTCATGGGATATAAGATATATTCTAACTCTGACTTAGTTCAAACAGTAACATGGCAAACTATGAATGGTTCGCTTTGAGAAACTCAGTACAACCACAGCTAGAGAACAAACAGACCAGTATGCAAATATTGAGAAAATAAGAAGACTTGACCCTAACGTTCCAGGAGTTTATGTTAACCTTTCTGGTTCAGATGGAACTGCTGCCACTAAAGTAAAACTGAAACTTAGAGTTCCTTTGTCATCTTTCCTCATCTTCAGGTTTTTAAGATACTTGCCAAACTGGCAGGAAAAATTTCTATCGAACTTACTCCAAGCAAAAATAACTTAGTCATTGCACCAACACAAGACCCATTCACTCTTACAGACGTAAAGGAACAAATCAAACATCATTCGCCGAATTTGCAAAGACAAAGTTGACTTAGACTTTGGTTTCTCAAACTTCAACAATGAAGTAAAACTATTATTTCAATGCTGCTGGAACTGCTTGGACCCAGTTAAGTTCACATGCGAAAAGTTTGAATGCAAGAGAATAGAAAGCAGACTTGCAGTCTATATGTTGGACCCAGATATTTCAAATGCTTTAGCTGCCAAATATATTGCAGTTCCACTTATGTTCCCTATACACCAAATATCTGTCAAAGACTTTGCAGGTGAAGTTGGAAACCAAAGTGCTGACCCAGGTGCAAGAACAGATATTGCTTTAACAACTGCAATGAAACATGCAGATACTATTTTTACTGTTCAGACAACTATAAATGACTATTCTTGTTTCTACAACCCTGGTATTAAATATCATATAAACATAGATGGCAAATATTATCCAAGAGAAGAATATTCTACAGTTGAGGATATGAGGTCATACAACTTGACATTAGATGCTATGAACTTTAACAACAATTTCACAACAAACCATTAACCCTGAAATGCAAAGTTCTATTATGCCATATGTGAAAGTATGGACTCATACAGGAGGTCAAAAAACTCAATATCAAATGGAGACCGTTCAAACTTTGCTTGGCATTCCATTTGCTGACTCAGAAGACTTTATGGGTGTATTTCAACTGTTGGTACTGTACAAATACAATATACTGTGACAGAGACGTCAGATGAATTGAGCAAAGAAGTTTACAAAACCAATAGCACTTTTCACGGAAGATGCTCTTTTGAAGATTCGTTCGATGAAACCTGCTGGGGCTCCTCAGATTGGCATAACGACAGCTTCCATCGAGCAGATTTTGGCAGCAGGTCAGTAAGTTGTTCTTGAACTGACTTCTCTCCATCGTAAATAGTTATGACACCAGTTTTGACATAATATTGTAAGATAAACTTACCTTTAGAAATATCTGTAAGTTTTGTTGTTATATTTTTGTCAACGTCAAGAACTTTCACCATTTCAGTTATACCAACTTTCTTTGCTTTATGGAAATATTTTGGTTCAGCAAATATTGCTATTCTATAACATTTACCATTGTTTGTATAAAGAACTATTCTGTAAATGTATTTGTATTGTTTGTGTGTGTAAACTTTGTTCTGCTTCAATTCGAAGAGATACTCGAATACGTCCATCTTTTTATTCTAAGTAAAATGTCATTTCCGAAAAATAGAAGCGTGAGTGTTTCAAAAGGTTTAATGGCGGTGGCAGATGTGAAGTTAAATTCACCAACTCAAACAAACAGTCAAAGTGTTATTGTCAATGTCAAAGACAGAGATGTTGAAGTGGGGAAACCATACGAGGACGAAGATGGTATAACAATTGTTCCTGTAAAAGAACAACCAACATATCCTGAAGTTAGCAGAGACTTATGTTCTGTTGCAGATATTCGAAACGACTACCAACAACTGAAAGACAAACTTCAAACTCAGGAGAAGATTTGTCAAGCTTTAGGTATAATGTTAAACTTGGTCGAACACAACCCTGTAAAAGTGAACTCATATGTCATTGCACCTCATGAAGTTTTGAAAGAACTATTGAAACTTTTGACAGAGGCAGACGATATAAACATCAAAGAAATAGAACCCGACATTAGTTGCTGTGGTGTTTCATATAATGTCATTGACAAGATATACGTTATGAAAGGAGGTGAAACGTTGAACTTAAAGTATAGTTTCCCAGACGTCATAAAAATATTTGACGACCACAACATTTCATTAAAATTTATTTGCTAAGTAAAAATGTCAAAACTTCTTGAAAGATGTTTGAAGAAAAATAATATAGACTTTATTTCATGTAAAGGACTTTACACACTTTTGAACGATATGAAAGACCCTGTTTTGTTTGTTCGTGTAGACAAAGGAAAGTTCTATGTCTTTACAAAATATTTGAACTTCTTAGACAGAGAACTTCAAGAAACGCCATGTGAAAGTTTAGATGAAGTTCTTCTCCACTTTCAGAAAAACTTTTAAATATATATAAATGGCAGAAGACATAATGGTTTATACTATTACGACTAAAAACCCTGAGTCATATAATTCTATAACAACAAACTTACAAAGTCCTCAAGGACGGTATTGTAAACTAACTTTAAACACAATGACGACTAAAGCCTGTTTTGCTCTTTTGACACCAGAAGACTTTATTGTTGTGAATGGTAAAAATACTCCTTTGAAGATACTTACTCAGATATACCACCAACAGGTTTTGTTGACTTATTTAATACTTTAAGTACGGGTGTAACATGTGCTGCAACTAGAGCAGGTTTCATTATGTTTGGATGTCCGACTGAGTTTACTATAAACGATATGAGCTATAATACAAAACTTATTTCTGGTTTTTACTACCAACAGTTTCCTATAACAGGAAAAGGTGTCATACAAGGAATGTCTATTCCATTGACATTAAGCACACCAATCTTATATATTGTTTCAAACTTAGGTTCAAAGTGTTATTCGAATGTCGACAGAAACTATTATGACCAAAAGATACTTATGCGTATAAACAATACTTTCTCTGCTGGTTTGCCTATTGTTCATTCGAATGCAGAATTTTCAACCTTAGTGAACTCAAACACTTTGGCAAGTATAACGTTGACATTAGTTGACGCAAACTTTGTTCCTGTAAAACTTTTATGTCCTATGTATTTGTCAATGACGGCAGAAAGTTTCGAATTGGAAGATGCAACTGGTGAAAGTATTGTATTACAAGAACAACTTCAACAACAAATAGCTCAAGAACAACAAATGCAACAACAAAGTCAAGAATAAAAAAAATATTTTTTTATTTTTATAAAAAATGTACAGAATAGATGTTTCAGATTTTTATGACTTCCAAGCATTCAGAAATATGTGTCCATTTAGAGACTATAACAAAGCAGTCGAGAATTTGAAACGTTTAGTCATTTATGTCGACTCTGCCCCAGAATGTTATGTCATGAAAGAATGGGATGTAGTCTTTAACAAACCAAGAGCAACAATAGTTTCAGAACAAGAATGTAGACAGAAACTTAAGAAAATAAAAGTCGTACAAGTTGGCATGAAGATGTTAGATGCTTGGGATATCTTATTGTCAAAGTTAGAAGATTTTTCAGTTCGAGGTATAAAGTTCTATACACCTTCTCCAAACTTCTATTCTATCTTCACTGGATATAATATGAACAAGTAGAATGGAAAGAAAATATTATAGAAGCTTGGTTAGACCATGTCAAAGAAATTATATGCAATGGAAACGAAAGAGTCTATGAGTATATCTTATGTTGGTTTGCAAACATCTTACAACATCCAAGTGCTAAAAATGAAACTGCTCTCATTATAATTGGAAAACAAGGAACTGGTAAGAACAATTCTTTACAGATATTTTGTGCAAACTGTTAGAGGGCTATTCGAATCCGAATATGACAAACTTAGAAAACATCTGTGGCAAGTTTAACTCCTCAATAGAGAATATGAAACTTATAGTTTGCAATGAACTTCAAAGTATAGATACAACAAAAGTTTTGAACTCAGATGCTTTGAAGAGTCTTATAACAGACAAAGTTGGAGTTGTTGAAAGAAAGTATAAAGACCAAAGAGTTTGTGAAAATGTTGCAAACTTCATTATGGTTTCAAACAATGCTGTTCCGATGAAGTTAGAAAGTTCTGACAGAAGATATGTAGTTGTCAGAACGTCAGATTCTCATATGCAAGATACAGAATATTTTGACGACTTAGCAGAAACTTTGACATCTGACTTTTACAACCACTTGTTCTCATATTTATGACATTAGATATTTCAAAGTTCAATCCAAGACAAATTCCACATACGAAGAGAGACAAACATTGTTAGAAGCAAACAAGAGTGTATATGAACTGTTCATAGATGAAACTGACTTTGTGTCATTAGATGAAAGGTCATTGTACGATTCGTATAAACAATATTGTCAAGAATATGGTTATATGACAGCGTCTAAACGAACATTCTTGGCAAATGTCAAAAGTCTTTTAGACGTACAGAATGGTGTATATACAAAGAAAAATTTTTATGAGTAAATTTTAAAAAAAATATTTTTTTATCCGATAGAAAAGATGGCAAAATTCATCTCAGTAAACAAGTACATGTCAGGACTTAAAGAAGAACTAGACCCATTCACATATTTGAATGTTTACTTCTACCATTTGAAAAGTCTTCATTCAGCAAAGTTTGGAACATCGAACCAGTTAAGTTTGCTATTGTGACTAAAAATGGTGCGAAATTTGAAGACTTAGACATAGAAGGTTTTTAGCAGTCAAAAGAAAGTTTTGACAGAAGGTTTTCAAACCTTAAAGAAGGCAAAGCATACAAACTTGTTATACCTTATGAACCAAAGAAAGCAGACGACTATGAATATTATGAGTCTAAAGTTGTAGAAGTTCAAGGTAAATTGGGTAAAAAGATTTTAGAGTCTAAGCCAATGTTTACTCCTAAAGAGGAAGAGAACATTGACATTGACCCAGAAATGTTCTAAAAATAAAATTTTATTTTTACATGTCAAATTCTTTTTCTCTGGAACTGGTTCAGGTTCTTTCTTCTCTTCTTCTACTTTCTTTTCTTTCTTTTCTTTCTTCTTCTTTTCTGGTGGAGTTATGTCAAATTTGGCGCAACTATATTTATGTAAAAGTTCTTTGTCCTTTAATAGCTCTTCTATTCTGTTTTCTATTTCATCTTCAAGAAAAGCGCATGTGTCTTCTTTGCATTCTAAGAAATTTTGTTGGACTTCATCTTTCCAAGAGGCGTCATCTCTGTCAACAAGTCTGTCATTGACAAACTTAAAGACTTCTCTGCCTAATGTTTTATGGTTCTTGTCATATTCCCAGAAACAGAACTTTAGAACAAATTCACCTTTCTTGTTTACACTATGTAAGATTTTATGGTCGACAGATGTTTTTGCTGTCGAAAAGCTTGTCTCGAATATAGATAGCGAAATCGCTAGACATTTTCTAAAAGATAAAAATTTTAATTTTTCTAAAATATGTTAGAAAAAAAGTTTGCTGACATTGACAAAAAATTTGAGAATGTTTTAAACAAGACAAGAGGAAGTTAGAAAATGCTCAGATAAAGCCTATACATGACAAGTTCTTATTTGCTCAGAATGGTATAACAGGTCTAATTGCACCACCTGGGTCGGGTAAGACTTTCACTTATCTTAAAATGGCTGCACAACAACAAGAACTAGATGAGAAGAACCCATTCTATGAGTTAGTTGTCATTTGTAGTACTTCTGGTCAATTTTGACCAAACGTCAATTCGTTCAAAGATATTATAAAGAAGTCTAAGTTAGTATGTATAAAGGATACTGAGTTGTTAGATTGGATAAAGAAGTACCAAAGAGAGTTTTGAAGTATAATGCTATAAATGAGTATATAAATTCTAAGTTTAAAGACCCAAATGAGGAAATGCAGAGAATATTAGAGAAGAAACACTTCAGAAACAAACAGAAGAGATAGAATACATTTCGAAGAAATTGCAATCTTACGATTGGAAGACTTACCCTCATAGATGTCTTCTTATCTTAGATGACTTTGCTTCTCATCCTTTGTTAAAGAACAGAGAACAAGATATGTGTCGAATTCTTAAGAAGCTCAGACACTTTAACATTTCAGTCGTAATATGTGTACAGACAGCAAAGAGTTTAAGTAAGGATGTAAAGAGAATACTTACTGACATTATACTTTTCCCCGGATTGTCCGAAGACGATTTCATGGAACTTATGAAAGAGTCCATGGCAGTAAGTTTGACAGACATGAACTATGGGAGAAGTACAAAGTCATACAAGACCCTCATACTTCTTTCAGAATTCATATCTACGCAAACAAAGTTCAAATTGTAAAAAGTCAAGCTTGAAAAATAAAGAGTGCATCTACCCTACTTGTTTGAAGTTGTCAAAATACTCTGTTATTTTTTCCTTTAACAATGGCAAATCTTCTTTGAATGTAAGTATTGTACAACCTTTAATATCATAGTGTGTTTGAGGTAACGTATCTTGAACTATTTGTTTCACATCTTCATTCGGTGTCATTGAAATCGGTAAGTTTTCGCGATAGAACCAATTTCTGTCAGATTTGTAAATCTTAGCAAGGTCGTAAAAGCTTTTGTTGTTTCTTCTGACTAAATGCAACATAACCATATCTCTGTCTTCTTCTTTCTCCAACTCTTCAGTATAAATCATATACTTATAGTTCTTTTCCTTTCTTTTGGTACCGAACGTGGTATTCTTTTCTGAATGCTTTGTCTTTTGCTTCAAGCTTGTTTTCCATCTCTTCACATTCTTGTCTATGAATTTCGTCAAGAAGTCTGTAAATATACCAAGCATAACGAGGCGAAGCCCACATTGCAACAGCATTTACAAGAAGTCTATGTACATAATATCCTCTCAAACCGTTTGGCAATTTTTCACGATTTTCATAGAGTTTTGGCGACTGGGGTTTTTTACTTACTCGCTGTTCTTCACGATTTTCATAGAGTTTTGGCGACTGTGGTTTTTTACTTACTCGCTGTTCTTCACTGTTTTCAGAAAAAAGTATGTCTCGCTGTGCTTCGCTCAAAAGTTCAATAGTGCTTTGGTTCCTAAACCAGTCTTGTGGTTTCTTAGTATCTGGAGCAAAACATGCTGTCAAAATACTTTGCATTTGGTACATATCGTCTTTGACCGAACGAATGAGACGGAGTTGTTTGTTATACTGTATGTACTCGTATTCTTCATTTATAGCTTCATGGACTATAACTGTTGTTGTGTTCTCTGTTGTTGACATATCTGTCTTTACATACAAAATAAAAAAATTTGTTAGAAAAAAATTAGCGTTATTTTCTGACTTTCACAAAAGACCAAAAATAAACGCTTTACATGTATTTTTCAGCAACTTCGTCAAATAATTTTATAGCTTTATCTATCTCATCTACTTCAAAACGTTTCTTTACCTTTTATGGGAGCACCATATATTTTCTCAAACTTTTCAAGTAGTTCTGTTTCTGCAGCTCTCATATCATTAGCAAACACAACCTTGACTCTATTGACTGTACTGTCATATCTTTGAGTTATATTATATGTTCTTCCTATCTTATATCTCTTTGTATTGAAGTCCTTCGGTTTCTGAACGATGTAAAGTAAGCCTTCACTGCAACGTTCCGTATCGAATGAACCATATGTTATGAAGTTATATCCAACAATTGGGTCTAACCATAACAAAACTATTGGTATAAGACTTTTGTCTATAAGATATGCTGCAGTTCCATAGAATCTTACCGATATCATAAGCTCAGGATTTCTTGTCAAAATTTTCTGACTAGAAGCAATTCTAACCCAGTCCTTTGTTTTCTTTCCAGATGGAGATATAATGTCTGACAAAGAATATTTGTTGTATTTCTTTGAGTATCTTACGTTTAAATCACCTATTCTAACCACTTTGGTGTCATTGTCTATCTTTCTAACTGTTTCAAACTCAATGTTTGTCATTTCTGTTCTTACATACAAAATAAAAAAATAAATAAAAATAAAACTAACTTTATTTTTTCTGTCTTAAGGAAATTCATGAAATTTGGTCATTTTTCAGCAAAAATATATTTTATGTTAGCATGTTAGATCTAACACGTTTTCTAACCTCTTTTCTAACATGGTCTAAAACACACAAAACTCATGAAATTTGGTCATTTTTCAGCAAAAATATATTTTATGTTAGCATGTTAGATCTAACACGTTTTCTCACCCGTTTTCTAACATGGTCTAAAACACACAAAACTCATGAATTTTCGTGAATTTCCTTAAGATAGAAAAAATAAAGTTTATGTTAGCATGTTAGATCTCACCTGTTTTCTCACCTCTTTTCTAACATGGTCTAAAACACACAAAACTCATGAATTTTGGTCATTTTTCAGCAAAAATATATTTTAGGTGAAGAGGTGAGATCTCACCTGTTTTCTCACCTGTTTTCTCACCTCTTTTTTTCACAAGCGTTTTACATGAATTGTACGATGTATATTTGAAATCCTAAACAGTTTTGTAGCTTCTATTTCTTCTTTTAGTACATCGAATGTTTTAACTATGCCGAAGGTTTCTTTATACTTCTTCTTGACGTCAGATAGAAGGAAATCGTCAGCAGTTGGATAGTTTTTTTGTCAGAAATTCTAACATGTCCATTTTATTTTCTGCTGGTTTTTCTGCTTCTTTCTTAAGTCTGCATAGTCGTTTCTCATACGTTCTATCTCTTTGACGGAGTAGTTATATCTCCTCATTGCTGCTTTACATTTAGAACATTGCGGGTTCATTTTTGCGTTATACATTGAAATAAAACCAGCTAAAACAACTAAAGCGTCAATTGCTCTCTTCATCTCAAACATAGCGGGTCTTATTTGTTTGTTCCATACTTTGCCTCTTCTATCTTTATCTCTTATTTCCCAAACACATTCAGCAACTAACGAAACAAAGTTGTCGTAGGTCTTAAATTCTTCAGATTTATATATGTCAGAAACATTCTTATATACCATGTCGCAATCTTTGTCCATAACCTTATGGTTGCAATGAAATCCTAGAAACTCATAGTTTACCTTTCGTATGAACTTCTTTATTTCTACTGAGTCAGTTGGTTTCACTTCTATTTCATCGAATTCAGGAATAGTGAGTTTTTGTTGTTGGATTTCAGGCAATTTGGGTAAATGGTCGATGAGGTCCTCCATTTCATAAAGATACTGTTCATTTGTTTCATCTTTCGCACTACAGTCTAAATTACTTGTTAAAAGTTCTTGCTTTATCTTCTGGATTTCTGTTTCAAAAGTATATGAAGAAGGAATGAAGCTTTTCATTTCTACTAACATAGATGTTGGATTCATGACTAACGAGTTTGGTGCTGTTGTTTGAATTGTTGTTGTGCCGATTGTTGAAATCATGTCTTTTATACAAAATAAAAAAATAAAAAAAATAAAACTAACTTTATTTTTTATTTCGGGAAAATTCATGACAAATTCAAGAGGTGAAAAAAGAGGTGAGAAAACAGGTGAGATCTCACCTCTTCACCTAAATTATATTTTTGGGTCCTTTACACTCATTACGAAGAAGTCTTGACAAAACATTTACGAAGAAGTCATGAAAATTCAAGAGGTGAAAAAAGAGGTGAAAAAACATTTACGAAGAAGTCTTGACAAAACATTTACGAAGAAGTCATGAAAATTCAAGAGGGTAGAAATGAGGTTAGAAAACAGGTGAGAAAACGTGTTAGATCTAACCTCTTCACCTAAACTTTATTTTTGGTGTAAATTTCATGAAAATTCAAGAGGTTAGAAAACGTGTTAGAAAACAGGTGAGAAAACAGGTGAGATCTAACATTCTAACATAAACTTTATTTTTGGTGTAAATTTCATGATTTTCGAGAGTTTTAGACCATGTTAGAAAACAGGTGAGAAAACAGGTGAGATCTAACATTCTAACATAAACTTTATTTTTGGTGTAAATTTCATGATTTTCGAGAGTTTTAGACCATGTTAGAAAACAGGTGAGAAAAACAGGTGAGATCTAACATTCTAACATAAACTTTATTTTTGGTGTAAATTTCATGATTTCGAGAGTTTTAGACCATGTTAGAAAACAGGTGAGAAAACAGGTGAGATCTAACATTCTAACATAAACTTTATTTTGGTGTAAATTTCATGATTTTCGAGAGTTTTAGACCATGTTAGAAAACAGGTGAGAAAACAGGTGAGATCTAACATTCTAACATAAACTTTATTTTTGGTGTAAATTTCATGATTTTCGAGAGTTTTAGACCATGTTAGAAAACGTGTTAGAAAACGTGTTAGATCTAACCATCTACCCGACATTCTCGTCAAATACAAAAAAATGAAAAAAATGACACTTTTTCATTAGATAACTGTTATTTTTTGACGAAGTGAAGATTGACACTTCGTCAAAAAAATCCCTGAAATCATATCTTTTATACAAAAAAATACAAAAAATGACACTTTTTCATTAGATAACTGTTATTTTTTGACGAAGTGAAGATTGACACTTCGTCAAAAAAATCCCTGAAATCATATCTTTACATACAAAAAAATACAAAATACAAAAAATAAAACTAACTTTATTTTTTCTATCTTAAGGAAATTCATGAAAATTCATGAGGTTAGAAAACGTGTTAGAAAACGTGTTAGATCTAACATTCTAACATAAACTTTATTTTTGGGTCCTTTACACTCATTACGATGAAGTCTTGACAAAACATTTACGAAGAAGTCATGACAAAACATTTACGAAGAAGTCATGACAAAACATTTACGAAGAAGTCATGACAAAACATTTACGAAGAAGTCTTGACAAAACATTTACGAAGAAGTCTTGACAAATTCAAGAGGGTAGAAATGAGGTTAGAAATGAGGTTAGATCTAACCATCTACCCGACATTCTCGTCAAATACAAAAAAATGAAAAAAATGACACTTTTTCATTAGATAACTGTTATTTTTTGACGAAGTGAAGATTGACACTTCGTCAAAAAAATCCCTGAAATCATATCTTTACATACAAAAAAATACAAAATACAAAAAATAAAACTAACTTTATTTTTTCTATCTTAAGGAAATTCATGAAAATTCATGAGGTTAGAAAACGTGTTAGAAAACGTGTTAGATCTAACATGTTAACATAAATTATATTTTTGGTCCGGGAACAACTTTTTCTCAATTGGAGCTGGGGCATACTCTTTGCGTAAACGGTTCAGACCTTCTTCGAACTCTTGGTCTCTCTTCGATTTGGACTGAGATTGGAATTGCTGGGGTGGAGCTTGCTGGAACATCCAAGGGTTGGGGAAGTAAGGCATAGGCAGAGGAGGGTAGTTCGGGAAGCCTTGTGGTGGGTAGTAACCTTGAGGTGGAAATTGGTAGAAATTCGGAGGTACTTGCTGGAACTGAGGTTGCTGAGGAGACTGTTGTGGTTCTTTAGGTTCCTCTGGTTTGGGAATGGACTGGGTTGGTGGGACGTGGGACATTCGTTTGTGTCCTGTCGGAAGGAAGAACTTTTCCTGTCGGAAGGAAGAACTTTTCCTGTCGGAAGGAAGAACTTTTCCTGTCGGAAGGAAATTTTTTTCCCTTTGTCCGGAAAATTTTTTCCCTTTGTCCGGAAAATTTTTTCCTGTCGGATGGAAAAACTTTTTCTGAAGTTCGACCAAAAAGTTCTCAATTTTCGAAAATTTGAATGGTTTACGGACGGACAACTGGAAGAGTTCTTCCTGTCGGAAGGAAAAATTTTTCCCTTTGTCCGGAAAATTTTTTCCAGTTGTCGGGAAAATATTTTCCTGTCGGATGGAAGGACTCGGAATGCCAGAAGGATTTGACGAGGCAATTTACCTAATTGAACTTAACGACTGCGTAAAAGACTACTTGCGCAAGGTCATGAAGCCCAAGGTCAAGTTCACCACTATTTCTGGAAGGGCTGTCTTGAATCTCGAGACTTCGACCGGAATTCCAATTCAAATACCAGAAAACACTCCTTTCGACGACATAAAGGACGCCAAAAGAGAAGCTCTTGTTAAGTTCCTAAACAAACGTCCTTGGATAAAAATACCAAACAAGGAGAACCCCCTACCCCATATGAAATTGGCAATTCAGTCTCTCCTTCACTTCTCGGGTCAGCCGTTCTACATAACCTGTGAAGGCGACATCCAACCAGTTCAGTAAACCTTAACGTTTAACTTCACTTTTTTATGTTTTTTGTGAAAGTGTCAAAAATAAATTGTTTTCATGAGTTTTCTACGATGTTAGAAAAGTGGTTAGAAAACGTGTTAGATCTAACATGCTAACATAAACATTATTTTTCAATACTTTTTCAGCACTTTTCCGTAGTTATATATGAAAGACAATTCGAGATAAAAGTCATAGTACAATGGAATAATATGTTGCACACCATTTGTTGTGAACCAAACTTGAAAGTCAGAGAAACTGTTACTAGGTGGTTCGTAGAATTTAGAAGCAAAGTCATAAAAGTCCTTACCAATACATAGAAAACTATTGTTGCTTGAACTGAAACTTGCATGACACATAACATTTTGAGGGTCAAACACGTTTCTATAAACTGTCAAATCTGCTGGTGGAAGTATAAATTGAAATGGACCATCTGGTGGTAATGGTTCGTTCTGGTTTAGTAACCGAAGAAATTGTGCCCAAGAACGTTTGTCTACTTTCCAAAATAAAAACTCTGTATCTCTTGGAGGGTTAATTTCAATCTTTTGAAATGAAACGGTGGAGTTCATCTTGTCATATTCTAGTTTCAGATAGTATGTTCCATTTAGTAAAGAGTCGTATTTTTCTTGAAATTCCCAATAATATTTGTTCATTTGAGTTTGAAAGTCATTTAGAGTTTTCTCAAGACTTTCGTCTGAACGAACTGTAAAGATTCTCATTTCGTCAAATTTGTCTATTAGACCATCAGAACCTTTATACTGCCCATGAAAATATACTGCGAACATAAATGCGTTAGTTCTATTTGAAAACAAAACTCTTCTAAATCCTATTGCCTTTGCATCTGAAGGACTTTGAAGCCAACGAATTGGATAGTCAAACCTGTATACTCGGGATGAAATTTCTTCATCTGAAATAGTCCTACCAGCATTTGTAAAGATATAGTCTAACGGTTTTGTATCTGCTACTTTTGTTCTTTGTTTTTCAACCTGAAGCATTTAATATATGTAAAAATATATTGTTTTAAAATGGTATGCCATTTCATATTTCTCATCTAACAAACAAGTTTCCCAACGGTCTTCTCCAACAAACTCAGCGTACATTTCAAATTCGAATAAAAAAATGTCACTTTTTTAAAATAAATTTTTTACTTCATGCAATGTTTAACACATCGAAAGGCATGTCCATAAGACGTTCTTCTTCTAACCTCTCTAGTCTGTTTGGATAATTGGCACGTGCTGTTTCCAAATCCATTTCGTAGGTCAGACCAGCCAGTTTGTCATAGACTTTTATGGGTCTTCCCTTCCTATATTTAAACTTCTTCGAAACTCTCCAACCATATCTTTGCAACTCTGCTTTTATTCTAGCAGATTTTCTATCCATTCTATATGGGGGCATTTTTATAAAAATAAAAAAATATTTTTTCTTTACTTAACATAACCGCCTGCTGCCATAAGTCTTTGACGCCAACCCATACCAGCTAATGAAGGTTGACTTGGTTTAGTTTCCAAACTAAACTTTGGTTTTGGTTTATCTTCAGTTTTTGGTTTTTCTTCTTCTATCGGTTTTTGTCACTTTTCGGTTCCTCTGACTTTACTTCACTTGCAGGAACAGTTGTGTCGTCAACATCTTCATAAATATCATATGCCATTTGTTTTTGTTTTCCTTTCAACTTTTTGTGTTTGTTGTAAAGTTTAGAATATTTCGACTCTAAGTCAATGAGATGTTCTATAATGAACTGTTGGTCAGTGAAGTAAACTTTTCCATCTGTTGTCTCGAAAGCTCCTTCAGACTTCAATATTTTATTTGTGAGAGTCTGTTTCTTTTTTGAGATACTTGCCGTTCCATTTTTATGAAAAGTGACTTTGTAGTTAGGGTTTGTATTTCCAGACCTGGCACTTTCTATTATTGAATTTTTCTCTTCATCTGTAAGTTCTTTGACAGGTTTTGACAATGGTTCTGAACTTTTTGTTTGTGGTGTCAAATCTACCGTTTCAACTTCTTCGGTCATTTCATCTCAGTAAAAAATTTAGTTTGGTTTGTTTTCAACTGGTTGTTGTTGTTTTTTAAGTCGGTCTAAAACTTCCTGAGGTATAGGAAGAACTTGACAAACACGTTGTGTAACTGCTGGAAGCCGACAAATCCATCTTGAACCCATTTGTCTCAATGCTGTATTGTTCATTTCATCTCAGTAAAAAACTTTACATTCCCCACGTTTGAGGCGGTTGAGGTTGGTTATTGTTTACCCATTGTTGTGCATGGTTATATCCTCTGTTAAAGAATCTTTCACCTTGGTCCATATAGTGTCCTGCTTGGTTATAGTAGTCATTTGCTTTGTTATAATAGTTTCCTGCTTGTCTTCCTACATTGTCCATCCATCCTTGAACTTTTCCTCTTGTTTCAGGATTTGGAATAAGATTTGTTGCATCTCGTGCTACATCCCAACCTTTCTGTACAGTTTGTATAATAGGTTGTGCTTTCTCTTTAAGTATACCTAATGTACTCAAAATCTTCCTTCCAACTCCAAATACACCTCTGGCTATTGTTCCCACTGCGGGCAAAAATCTGGATGCAACTCCTGCTAATGCGCCAAATAAACCCATTTCTTATAGGATAAAAATGACGAATCCAAACAAGGACCCCTATGTTTCTAAAGCGACAAAGAAAGCACTCATGGTAAAAATCTTTAGTTCAACACCAAATGCTTGGTTTATGGATATCTTGGAAAACATTCCGAGAGTTAGAACAGATGGACCACCATACTGGCTAATATTTGTCGGTCAAAACACAAGATACTGTGAAGCCATACCATTATGGTCCAAAAATATTTTAGATGTGAAAACTGCTTTGACAATATTCGTTGACAAATACCATCCAACAAAACTGACATCTGACTGTGAAAGTTCTTTCAAATCAGATGATGTAAAAAACTATCTGCGTTCAAAAAATGTAAACCAATATTTCATTGTCGACCAAAACCATTCTGCTCTTGGTGTCATTGACGGTTGTATAAAAATGTTAAGAGACTTAAACCAACCACAAGGTGGTGAAGCAAATGAAATGTCATATGACGACAAATATAGACACTTCTCCATGGCAAAGATGAGACAAGTTTTAAATATTTACAATAGCCGTAAACAAAAAGGTTTGGGAAACCACTCCCCCGAAGAAATGAAAAACAACCCTGACTTAGAGAAAGACTATATATTTAATAATTTAGTCAAAAGAGACAAACAAGAAAGAATGCCGGGCTTCAAACTTCAGAAAGGCGACAAAGTAAAAATAGAAATACCTAAACGCGACCCATATGAAAATACTATTGACTATGACAACAATGGGAACTCGACAGGTACTCACATTCGTGTTCGTAAAAATAGAAGAAAGTATACAAGAGAATATTATGAAGTTTTAGGCAAACATGGCAAAATGTACAGACTGCAAGCAGAAGATAAAACTACTATTGTCAGACCTCGTTTCAAACTTGTCAAAGTTCAAGGTGGTATACTTTCAAAGACAGTTCCTAACAAATATAAGACAACTCCTGACGAATATGCTAAAGAAGTTGAAAATGACGACTAAGCATTTCTATACCATGCGTAAACTGTCATGTAAGGTGGCATGTATTCTTTACTTTGTCCCGTTGTTTGCGTATATCCTGAAACGCGATGTGTATGGTTTCCTCCTCCCTCAGTGTTACTCCAGTAACAATTTATAGCAAACTTAACGTTGTCTTTAACATCATATCCTTTACCTTTTGTCATTCCTGACCAATCCCAATATCTATGCTTATGCCAACCTGCTTGAGATGTACTTAAATCTATGTAGTGACTGTGTGCAGGTAAATTTTCACCTGAAATCGTTTTACTTCCACCTGTTTCCTTTGAAGAGTTTGCACAATACAAAAACCTGTCGACTATTTGAGTCCAAGTTCCAAAACCAAGTACTACTTCTGGTCTGGTAGAGTTCATTGACGTATAAATAGAGCCTATAGGATATAATGTTTGAAGTATTTCTGTCTTTAATGTTTGAAGCTCTGTTTTGTCTGCTTTCTTATCTAAACATTGCGGGTAGTTCATATGCTTCAAAGTTTCTGGCATGATCTTCGATATTCCTGCAACTCTTATCTAAATTGTTAAGAGTATCTTTTACGCTTGTACTCGGATTCTCTAAAGGTGCACTTGAACCAAGGTCAAAGTTCAGTATTATGTCGTCTGCTCTAACAGTTGTAAAACTTGTATGTGTATGAGTCTTATTTGCTTTCTTCTCTAAACTCATCGTTAACATAAGTTTTAAATTAGGAAGATATGTTTCTTCAATGGGATTTGTTGCGCAAACAACCGACACGGTTATTGATCGCACGGTTGCTGTCCAATCACGCATGAAGGTCGGAGTACTTCAAGCCGATAACATTTTGACTCATTTGGAAGGAATCTGGGATGTTGATGAGGCCCATATAAAAACGGCTCAATTTGAAATGGTAGCCCCAGAAAATACAACTGATTCAGAAACCCATACAGAATCATTCTCCGTCATGTTTAGTCCTGCAGCTATGGTTGCCGGATGCTGCACACCAACTATTGGTTATGCAGGTAATTCAGCCAATAGGCATGAAATGACTCATAGTCCAGCCATGTTTAGAGCCAAAAAGCTATTTCTTCAATGCAATGATGCCGTTTTTTCAGGCACTCAAGTTCAATCTAAAATAGTTGAGATGCTAGTTTCTGGCAATCTAACAGTTGAAACACTTAAAGGAATGTTCAGCGAGCATCTTGAAAACAAATCTTTTCAAGCTGCATTAGGAGCATTGCCATCAGCATCAGGAGCTCCAGAATCATTGTATAAGAATTGTATTGATTGTATATCCGAGATTGTTGGAACGGAGCGATTCTATTTAGAGGTTGGTAACACTCTCTACAAGAAAGGATCTTTCGTTGGTTTGCGTCCTGAAGGTTATGTAATGCGAAATCCAGATGATGAGCAAATTATTGCTAATCGAATCCAAGAAGATGAGGTTCATGAAGAATATTTCCATCATAGACCAATGGCAATTTTCGATACTATCCAAGCTACTTTAGGATTGATGAACAGTATTGATGAATTTAGACAAACTTGGAATCATATCAACTCCCAAAGTTCAGTAAATGCTGAAGATATTGAACCTGAAGAAAAGGAAGAACAAGATAAGCAAAATGAAGAAAATGCAGAAAAATTATTGCACTCAAAGCTAAACTCGAGGAGTTGAAGACCAAGATTACGAAGAATGCCAAAGATAGTGCAGAAAGAGCGAAGAATTGTAATGACGGAGAAACAAGTCAAGAAATATTGAGATCCTTTACAAACAGTGCAGAACAATGCAAATCTGAGCTATTTGCGCTTTTGCAACAAACAGAAGATGTCAGAAATAAACTAACTCCTCTTCAACGTGCTGTTTGTGATAAGGCCTTATCTTCATTAATCAAAGATAATTGTACTGTTCTAGAATTATCCAAATTATGCCAAAATACTAATGATCTTTTTAGAATTAGTGGATATTTCAAATATGAAACTCATTGTGGAACGATCTTAGATACCAGAGCGTCAGCTGAAGCTGGAATTAAGATTACAATGTATGAACATACATTTAATTTTGGATTTTTTGGAAAAGTCGGATTACAAGAAGGTGGTATTGGTGCTGGAGTGGTAGCTGGACATGAAAGCTCGAATTCTCGAACTCAAGTTAGGGTTGGTCGAAATTTGCTAGGCTTTGAAGTTGAAGGAAGCCATAGAAGCAATACGAGTGAAGGTGCAGTTGAACATGCTTTAGGTATTGGATGGGGCAGAAGAATATTGAATGGGATTGGTTATACGGAAAGTCGTGAAAGGAACGGCCATACATCAACACAACAGAATGATCTCTCACTTCGTCCTGGAAATGTTGGGTTAAATTTAACTGATACTGACTCGCATAATAATTTGACAATTGGAAGAAGAGCTCAGGTGACCGCTGATAAACCTAGTTTATCAATACAGAATATCCTTACAACAGATACTTCAAATGAAATCAACTTATTTTCTTATATTCTTTGATGATGTTATCATTTTGAATTGATATAACAAATATACCCTCATCAGAGAAGATGTGACTTTTATAAACATATTTTTAATGAATATATTTTCATTTTATTTCTCATTTCTCTTAGACTTTGATCATCTGAGTAAGATTCATCATCAATTTGAAATTGATCTTTGTGCTCAGAATCATTTAATATTATAGAGAACAAATACTTGCATTATGCGTCAATAATCTTAATTAGAGATAAAATAGTCATATGGTGAATAAAGTATAGCAAATTTCATCAAATTTAAAATAAAGTTTGAAAACAAATTTTTGGCGGTCTGACATATAATAAAATATTAATACAAGATTTTTGGGGCTTGATTATTACAGTATTTTAAATAACTACTTTGAGGTTGAATAATATTTCCGCCAAATTCGTAAATATATCTATAAAAAGATCAAAAAGAGGGGAACAACATTAATGTAATAATAAATTTCTTATTTAATCAAAATTCTCTTATGTGTACCCTCCCCTAAAATTTTCAAAAAAAATGGTGTCCATCCTAAAGAAACTTTTTTCTTATGGGATGAGCCCAGATACAACAATTCCAGACAATATAACTGTTTCTCAACCATCTGGACCTTTAATGGTTGAAGAGCATTATTACTATAATACTTTTGATAATAAAATTATCGATGAACTTCAAAAGAAACAAAGCAAATCTAACAAAGTTAGTATCGCAATACAATCAGCTTCAGAGACATCAATTATTCCTAAAAATTTTACCCGTAAACCAAAATTTCAACCAAAACTATGCACAGAATTAATAGATATCATTCCTCCACCTGTAGTTGAAGAACCTCCTCCAGCTCAGGAAGTCCCACAAGGCAAATCTGTTTCAGGAGGCCTTGGCGCGCCAAAAGGTCAAATCAAATTATCACTTGGAGGAAAGCCAAATCTTAGTGGTGGTGCTGCTCCAACTCTTAATATGTCTAACGGTGCTGCAGGAACATCAATTCCTAAGCTTCAGCATAATATTGGTGGTAAAAAGGATGATGATAAATCTAAAGACGCCAAACCTACTACAGGACTCAAACTTAACACTCCTTCTCTTGGAGGCAGTGGAGGAGGAGGCCTTAAATTGGCTGCACCAAAACTTTCGTTATCAACTACTCCAAAGACAGAAGAGGCTAAGCCAGCTGATGCTCCAGCCGGAGACAAGCCAGCCGAACCAGCTGCAGCTCCTGCAAAACCAGGCGGACTCGGATTATCAATTCCTAAGCTTGGAACTACACTCGGAGCTAAGCCAGGCGGTTTATCCCTTGCTAAACCAGGAGTTCCAGCTGCTCCTGCTGCAAAACCAGGAGGTTTATCCTTATCAATTCCAAAAATACCAAGTGCCGCACCAACGCCAGCTGCTCCTAAAGAACCAGAAGCTCCTGCCGAAACTACAACTACTACAACTACTCCTGCTGCACCTGCTGCAGCTCCAGCATCCAAACCAGGATTTAATTTCACAATTCCAAAGGCAGGTGCTCCTAAACCAGGTGGTATCACTCTTCCTGGTCCTAAGGCACCCGCTGCTCCTGCTACTGGCGCTAAACCAGGTATTACTAGTTTATCTCTTTCTAAACCAGGTTCTGGATTTAATCCAGTAGCTCATGGCCAACCAGCAGCACCAGAAGCAGCTCCTCCTGCTGTCGAACAAGCTCCAGCCGCTGAACAACCACCTGCATCAGAACAATCTTCTGAACAGCCAGCTCCTGAGCCTGCTCCTCCTGCAGAATCAAAGCCATCCTTAGGTTTTAATTTGTCCAAACCAGCCGGATCGAATTTACCAAAATTTGGCGGTTTCAACTTAAATATTCCAGGAAAACCAGCAGCCAAACCTGCAGAACCAGCACCAGCAAACACTTCTGCAGCAGCACAAGCATCAGGTGATGAATGGGATGCAGTCGCAGGACAACCTCCTCCACCAGCACCAGCGACAACTTCTAAGCCAGGAAATACTGGACTTGGACTGTCTCTGCCATCAACTAGTTCCGCAGCTCCTGCAAATAAAGGCTGGGGAACTGTTGGCGCCAATAATGGTTGGAGTACAAATAAACCAGGAAATGCTTCCTCTGGATGGAGTATGGCTTCTAAGCCAAGTGCTTCAGGAAATGGATGGGGTTCAAGTAAAGCTTCAGGAAATGGCTGGGGTAGTGGTTGGAAGAAATAATATAGAGTTTAATTTTATTATAGAGATTTATTATTATATTTGTTATTTTTATAAAAAATTGCAATTATTTACTTTTAATTTGGCAACTTGTTATCTGTATGTTTACTTTAACTATTGATTTGTTTTAAAAATAAATTAAACTTGTTTTGAAGAATCGTAGAATCCTTTTTCTTTTCATATCAAGTCTTCTTCTAAGCTAATAGAACGTTTGAAAATGAGTTATTTGTTTTAAAATTCATGAAATTTTTATAAACACAAACAAAAAAAAATATCAATCATGTAATGACTCTTGGTCAAGGGTATTTAATATGTTCTCAATCAATGGAACAATTGATTCATCTTTGGTATTATTTATTAAGTAACCAAAACTATTAATAGCAGATTCAATATCAACATTTTCTATCGGAATATCTAACTGGCTCTTTGCTTTCAAGTAGTCGATCAATATATTGAAACTTCGAATTATTATTTCTGCATCTAATGCAGAAGAGTCATCAATACAATCAACAATTTCATCTATTATGGGTAGTATTTGGTTCATGTAGTCATCAAAGTTCTCTTTTCCATACAATTTAATTATTAATATTGAAAATATTATGTTAAACTTAGGATGATGTTGAACATGAATAAAATCTTGGAGATACATCAATATATAATCTTCAGGGTCTCCATAATATAATAAATTTATCAAATCATCAAGAACATCGAACTTGTCAAAATAAAGCTTCATAATGGCATCAAAGAATCCATATTGTAAAATTAAGTTAGAATCTATACTTAAAATAAGAAAGTGCGTAAAATTAGTTAATGATTCAATAAAAGGCTTTGATTCTTTTGTTACATTACTAATATTTATAATATATTTTGGAATAAAACTCAGTAATGCTTCATAATTATTGAATTCTATTGGATAGTGACTTAAGATTGATGAAAATAAGTTAATTGCTAAAATTTTCTGCTTTGTTGTTGATGCTTCACTAACAATTATATCACTAGATATCGCCAGACAATCTTCAATATTAATGGAATTTTCAACGGGGAAAGTAATAAATTTTGTTATGAATTTGAAAGCTGATTGTTGCATTTTACAGCGATAATTTGCATCAAATTCTTCAGATACAAGATTGAAGTCTAAGCGTTGAATACTGTCTGGATTTATCATTATTTGGAATATTTTCCCTGAAAGATTGCATAAATCATCAGGATATTCAGATATTGTGTCAACTAATAATAACTTTACCGCAACTTTAATAATTCTAAGAAAAAATGGATAAAACGCAAGATTCTCCATGATATCATTAAAATATGCTAAAATTTTCAATTGTATTAATTGTTTTATATCAGAAGGAGAGCAATATATCATTGAATTAATGATCGAAAGCATATCATCCAATAAATGAGGATAATCAAGGCAAAATGCTAGAAGTGGCTCAGAAGCTTCCATATTTAACAAACTATTCTTAAAAATGATATTTTGTGAATGATATGATTGGATTTTTGTTTTAATAATTTTGATAAATTGTTTTACTTCATTTGGCCTATTAAAATCGAGTAATGTTGAGTCAGGAAATCCAAAATTTGAAAGTGAAACACTTGAATCTTCTTCATTAGTTTTGATATTACAATCTTCTTGAGACTTGAAATTCATTCATGAAAAATAACATTAAAAAATGCAATATCAAGGATAAGTTTAAGATTAAGAATATTTGAGATGTTCTATTTCCTTTTAAAACGTTTTGAAGAAAGATCACGAGATAATTTTCTTTTTTCCAGCCATTTATTAAAGTTTTATTATTAATTATTTAAGCACAAGAGAAATTATATCACATTTTAAATAAATAACAGAGAATTTTGTTATCTGAATGCGCTCAATTGAACAACGTTATTTCTCAAATCATATTTTTATGTTTCATATCAAAGTATGCCCTATGTGTGACCCATGTTCTATGTTAAAAATGTTCAATCTTAACTTTTTATAAAATATGACATCATGCAATAGACTCGGAGCATTTTTTAATATTTTAATCCCACGTTCATAAATAGATAAAATGAAAATCCTTATCGAATGTAATGGCAGAAAAAATTGATTGAAATTCTCAAAAAGTGGATTTGAATCAGACATCAGCAAGTCGACTTTTATCAAATAACATGTATTATTATTTCAATTGTTTTAAGGGTTTCGTTTTGCGAAAAAAACGTACAATACGCAATTTCGCTAAAAAAACATTTAGCTAGCAATTTCGACCTTTGACTCCACTCAAGACGTCACTTTTTTAATTTTGCGGTATCATATTTTTGGAAAATCTTTATGAATATTATATAAAAAGTCTCTTTAATATAGGGCTGTACAAGATTTAAAAAAACATTGCCGGGTTACCGTAGAGGCCTAAAAAAATCGCGCCTCGGCGGCAAGCCGCCTCGGCATTAAGAATGCGCATCTAAATTTTTATATGTCCTTCTTTCTTTTATTTTTCCCTTCCCTTTCTTTTCTTTTTCTTTTTTTTCCCTCCTCTTGCTCTCATTTACCTTTTTTTTCCTTTTCTCATCATTTTTCAAAATTTTAAATTTTTATCAAAAATCTTGCCTATAAAAGCAGACTATGGAACCTTTTAATGCCTCTTAATCAATATTATATACAGCATAAAGCATATTAAATGAAAGTAATTACGTATAAATTTTATTTATTATCTTATTTATTAATTCTTTAGCATGTATTGTTTAATATTAACTTTTCTGTACATTAAATATGATATCTCCAAAGTATGAATGCCTTGTAACGAAACGAAAACTTAATTTTATGTTGAATATTTGTCACAAACATTAGATTATTAAAATATATGTTGGATATCCCTTAGTATGAGACTTCATGACTCTTGTAGTCTAACGTGAGCTTTGGATTGCAAGCTCTGTGGTTAACGACAATAATTAATTGTAAAGTTTTCAAAATTTTTCATCGTTTCTATCAGCATCTATTTTTCCTTTAAAATAATATATTTGTATGAATACAATTATTAGTAATTTTTTTATTTCCCATAATTTCATTCAAAATTTCAGAAAAAATTAATTTCTATTCAATATTATTTCAGCTTCAAAACACTTCATTCTTATAGATGTTGATTCACTAAAGTGTGATACTCAATGTCTTATTTCAATGAAAATTGTTCTGCAAATTTATTTCACTTTTGACCTCACTTTTTCCGTAATTCAATTTTTTACTTTTAATATTTTAGATCTTCATAATATCATTTGAAAAATTAACCATAATAAAAATCAAGTTATCAATTCACTTTTTCCGTATTCAAAAATCAAAAATATAAATAATATATCTTTTTATCAAATATTATTATTATATTCTATGAAAAATGAGGTCCGGAATTTTGCGGATTCCGTAACTCAATTTTACGGAAAAAGTGCAGTAAACTATTCAAAATACGGAAAAATTGGTGTAAACTAATGATTTTACGGTAAAATCACGGAAAGTCCCGGAAGAATATATGTGCCTATATGAAATTATACAAAAATGAATCAAACGCATTTTAAAAGATTGTTCTTGTATTATAAATGCTATTCGCAGATTTATTAGTTGAAGAAAATTACCAAATTTTTGCCGATTTACAAAAAATGATTTACAAAGCATATTTTTATAAGGCTTTAAAAATCTTTAAAATGTGACCGGTGACGGAAATCCATGGTAACCAACCGCGGTTCCCGTTTGGAATGCCATACTTTAATATTTATATTTCATATTTTTATCGATTTTTAAAGTTTTTGCGAAAAGTATTCAATTATTTTTGCTATTTGGTCGGGTAAATGTCAGATTTGCGACATTTTCTGATATGATATTCAGATTCTACGTTGATAATAATGCTTATAGAACCCTCTTGCTATTGTGTCAAAATTGCGAAACCGATAGCAAAAATATCTCGCAATATCAAAATTGAGATATTGAGTGAATTATGCATTATAGAGATTAAAAATCTGATTTGTGAAAACATCTCATCAGTTTCTAGCTAATTCAAAAATCTTTACTATCTTATTCGATTAAAATGAAAAGGGAATAGTTTCATTATGCTTTAAATGACAGCCTTATAATATAATCATAGTTTTCGCTCAATATGCAGCATTTTTTTTTCGAAATCTATGGTCAATATCCTAAATACTGATTGCTTTGCATTCATATCTCTTACATTTTCTATACCCACATCACTATTCATTGCTATTCCTATCTTTTTCATTTTTGTTTGTTTCTCATAATTTCTCAAAAAACATGATAACTTGATATTTGTAAATATCATACTTTATAACGTAAATAAGAACTTGACCTATTAAGAAAAGCAGTAATGAAAAGAAAATCCGAAATTCATAAAAATTACAAGTTTCTGATGACAATTAGCTTAATTAAACCAGGTACAAGATTATATAATTGTATTTTCTATCCAATTATCCATATAATATCTTATCCAGAAAAAATAACTTGATCAATACCAAATGATTTTTTAACTAGTAAATAAAGTATTTTCTTTACACACACATTGTATAAAAAAAAAAAAAAAAAAAAAAAAAAAAAAAAAAGGTAGTGGGGCTTCCAGGCACTTCGTGCCTTCTAGCCCTGAGGATGTTTTGTCAAGACTTCTTCGTAAATGTTTTGTCAAGATTTCATCGTAAATGTTTTGTCAAGACTTCTTCGTAAATGTTTTGTCAAGACTTCTTCGTAAATGTTTTGTCAAGACTTCTTCGTAAATGTTTTGTCAAGACTTCTTCGTAAAATCAGACAAAAATATATTTTAGGGTAGAAGGTTAGATATAACCTCTTTTCTAACCTCTTTTCTACCCTCTTGAATTTGTCAAGATTTCTTCGTACATGTTTTGTCACTTTTCTGTCACTTTTCAGGAAAAAACATTTTTATTATATATATAAAATGAATTTTACAAAACCACCGTTACCCTTCTTTGGAAATAAGAGTAGATGTAAAGATATTCTATTGAGAGAACTTAAGAAACTACCGAATGGTCTAACATTTGTAGACTTGTTCGGTGGAAGTTTCTATATATCTCATTTGTGCCATACAATATTTCCTGACTCAAAGATTATATGCAATGACTTCGACAACTATATGAACCGTCTCAAACATATACCAGACACAAACAAAATATTGAAAGAGTTAAAAGAAAAGATACCTATAGGTAAGATGGAACGTATACCATTAGATAAGAAAAATACTGTCAGAGAGGTTTTGAAAAAGGCAGAGTATATTGACTGGGATAGTATATCTGCTAGACTATTATATAGTGGTGCTATAAGAGTTCATGACATTGAAACACTTATGTCAAAAGTTTTATATCTTAACTATACAAATGTTTTCAAAGAGAACATAGAAAAATATATTGAGGGTATAGAGTTTGTGAGATGTCATTGGACAGAGTTGTATGAAAAATATAAAGACAAGGAAAATGTTTTCTTTATAGTGGCCCGCCGTTCTATAACACATGGGATTTTCAATACCAAGTAGACTGGACTTTGAGAGACTCTTTAGAAACTTTAGACGTTTACATAACCATCCATGCTTTTACTTTACATCCGATAAAAGTGGTTTGGAAAGTGTCATGAGATGGTTAGAGGACATACATGACTATGAGTTTAGATACGATAAGATAGAATATGAGAGAGGTCCTATAAACTGGAGAAAGTGTCATAACAAAGAAATTTTACTAGTAAGTAAATGTGGTTTGAAATAGGACTACTTGTTTTAGGTTTTTTCCATTGTGTCATTTACTTATTTGACGTGGCAGAAATATAGAGAATATGAAGATGAACCAATGCCTGCAAATGTTCAGCATATGTACTCGTAAGAGATATTTTTTATCTAATATTAAATGGACGCACAGAACTTAGCGAATGCACAGCAACCTGGACAACCAAACCCAGAGAATATTCCAAATGAAGTTAGAATACAAACTGCAATGGCAAACTATGGTCAAGTGCCAACAGATGTACAAATGCAAACTGCCATGTCAAATGACGCTGCGTTAGGCTTACCACCATGGTATGCAAATATGAGATGGAAAGAGTTTTATACAAACCCTGAAGTGGGATATAAACAACTCTATGCAGATGACGCGAACACAGGAGTTGACCCAGAGTATGTTTTCTACCAGAGGAGAAATAGAATGTATGAGCTCCAGTTAAAGAATGCTATGGAACTCAACAGGAAACGTAAGAGACTAGGTGGACATTAGATTTTTACATATAGTAAAATGGGTTTCTTCAGTAGTATTGGAAACTTCTTTCGAAATGTTGGAAGAGGTATATGGAATGGAATAAAAACCGTAGGAAGAGGAATTTGGAACGGAGTCAAAAATATTGGTAAAAGAGTAGGTCAGTTCGTTGGTATTATACCTAAAGACCCTGAACCAAGAAGAACAAGCTCCTGTTATACAACAGCCTGAACCTGCACCACAGTCAAGTTGGCAACCAAATCCAACACCTCAACCGTATTAAAATTATATTTTTACCGTTCGATAGTAGTTGTATATGAAACTAAGTTCTAAGTAAAACGCGTGGTATAATGGAATTATTCTCTTTCTTCCATCTGTAGTAAACCATACTTGAAAGTCTGAAATACTTCCACTTGGTGGTTCGTATAGCTTTGTAGGTTTTTCGTAAAAGTCATTTGCCAAGCATAAAAAAGAGTTTTGTGCACCAGAAAATGAAGCATGAACTATAATAGCATCTGAGTCGAAAACATCTTTAAATAAATATGGTTCATCTCTTGCATATCGACTGTAAATATTTGCTAAAGGAAGTTCGACTTTCTGATTTAACATTCTTTGCAAATAATACCATGACATTGCAGTGAATTCTGTATATATTTGTTCGTCTTTCTTTGGATTGTCTTCGTAGATTTGAAATGACACTTGTGAATTTTGTTTGTCATATACAATTCTCACATAAAGTGTGCTCTCGGTATTTGCATATTCATCAGCATATTTTGCATAACATGAATTTATTTTATCTTCTATATTTTTTAACGCAGTCTGTAGAGAAGATGAAAGGTCAACTTGTATTAGCTCAATTTCTTCCCACATTTTTCGTTTCCCTCAGATATATAATCTATATGAAACCTTACAATAAATGGAAAACTTTATCTTCTACAGACACAAACTTCATTCTACGAACACAATAGCTTTTGTGACAGATGGGTCTCTTAGCCATCTTAATGGGTAGTCAAAACGATAGCCTTCATGCTTTACGGTCTCTGTCTCAAACTTTTGACCGACATTCGTAAAAAGTTCATCTAATGGTTTAGTTTGCAAATCTTGAATTTTCTTTTTCTATTGAAAGCAATTTTATCTAGAATAAAAATGTCGAAAGAAACAGCGTCTATGAGAGAAATACAACACAACCGACAACTCATTTTGCAAGCTCTAAATAAGAACACAACAAACTTTTCAAACTATTCTAAGATATCTGAGTCATTGAAAGAAGGAAACTTAAAACTGACGATAAACCCAATGACAGATGAGTTTCTGTTTCAAGACAGTAAGAACCATACTGTTTGTATAAATCCAACAAAAAGAACTTTAAACGAGAAACCTATAGATGAACTTCTTTTGAAAGCAGATATTGACAACAAAGCTGACAAAGAGTATGTAGATGCAACAAGAGACTATATTCTCGCATGGACAGATAGAACATACCCACAAAAACATCATACACATAACATCTATGACGTAGATGAACTACCAGCAATGTTAGATGACAAAGCGGATAAAACATATGTTGACAATAAAATGTCAAGTGAAGTGACAAGAGCTGACAAAGAATATTCTAAAAAGACTCATAACACAGATTTCTTCGCAACTGTTGTATAGAAAATATTGCAGGAACGGTTGAAGAACCTGATGGAACTGGTGGGGATGTACTACTTTGGAAACTCCTAACTTTCCACAAGGTTTAACATCGGATGAAGACATAACGACGATGAAATACACTAGATGTAGAAATGTCTTATGTCATGGAGGATGAAAACAAAGTTAAATTCACTGCTCAAGATTTATATGACAACAAAGCTGACAAAACATATGTTAACGTTGAGTTAGATAAAAAAGCTGACAAAACATATGTTAACGATGAGTTAGATAAGAAAGCTGACAAAACAGAGCTTCAAACGTTAAAGACAGAAATACTTCAAACACTATATCCTATAGGTTCTATTTACACGTCAATGAACTTACCAGACCAGAAGTAGTACTTGGTTTTGGAACTTGGACTCAAATAGTCGACAGGTTTTTTGTATTGTGCAAACTCTTCAAAGGAAACAGGTGGAAGTAAAACGATTTCAGGTGCAAATTTACCTGCGCACAGTCACTACATAAATTTAAGTACATCTGAAGCAGGTTTGCATAGTCATAGATTTTGGGATTGGTCAGGAATGACAAAAGGTAAAGGATATGATGTTAAAGAGGACGTTAAGTTTGCTATAAATTGTTACTGGAGTAACACTGAGGTAGGAGGAAGCCATACACATCGCGTTTCAGGGTATACGCAAACAACGGGACAAAGTAAAGACTACATGCCACCTTACATGACAGTTTACGCATGGTATAGAAATGCTTAGTCGTCATTTTCAACTTCTTTAGCATATTCGTCAGGAGTTGTCTTATATTTGTTAGGAACTGTCTTTGAAAGTATACCACCTTGAACTTTGACAAGTTTGAAACGAGGCTTGACAATAGTAGTTTATCTTCTGCTTGCAGTCTGTACATTTTGCCATGTTTGCCTAAAACTTCATAATATTCTCTTGTATACTTTCTTCTATTTTTACGAACACGAATGTGAGTACCTGTCGAGTTCCCATTGTTGTCATAGTCAATAGTATTTTCATATGGGTCGCGTTTAGGTATTTCTATTTTTACTTTGTCACCTTTCTTAAGCTTGAAGCCTGGCATTCTTCTTGTTTGTCTCTTTTGACTAAACTATTAAATATATAGTCTTTCTCTAAGTCAGGGTTGTTTTTCATTTCTTCGGGGAGTGGTTTCCCAAACTTTTTGTTTACGGCTATTGTAAATATTTAAAACTTGTCTCATCTTTGCCATGGAGAAGTGTCTATATTTGTCGTCATATGACTTTTTCATCTACCTCACCACCTTGTGGTTGTTTAAGTCTCTTAAGATTTTTATACAACTGTCAATGACACCAAAGAGCAGAATGGTTTTGGTCGACAATGAAATATTGGTTTACATTTTTTGAACGCAGATAGTTTTTACATCATCTGATTTGAAAGAACTTTCACAGTCAGATGTCAGTTTTGTTGGATGGTATTTGTCAACGAATATTGTCAAAGCAGTTTTCACATCTAAAATATTTTGGACCATAATGGTATGGCTTCACAGTATCTTGTGTTTTGACCGACAAATATTAGCCAGTATGGTGGTCATCTTCTCTATACCTCGGAATGTTTTCCAAGATATCCATAAACCAAGCATTTGGTGTTGACTAAAGATTTTTATCATGAGTGCTTTCTTTGTCGCTTTAGAAACATAGGGGTCCTTGTTTGGATTCGTCATTTTTTACCCTATAAGAAATGGGTTTATTTGGCGCATTAGCAGGAGTTGCATCCAGATTTTTGCCCGCAGTGGGAACAATAGCCAGAGGTGCATTTGGAATTGGAAGGAAGATTTTGAGTACATTAGGTATACTGAAAGAGAAAGCACAGCCTATTATACAAACTGTACAGAAAGGTTGGGAGGTAGCACGAGATGCAACAAATCTATTCCAAATCCTGAAACAAGAGGAAAAGTTCAAGGATGGATGGACAATGTAGGAAGACAAGCAGGAAACTACTATAACAAAGCAAATGACTACTATAACCAAGCAGGGCACTTATGGACCAAGGTGAAAGATTCTTTAAACAGAGGATATAACCATGCACAACAGTGGGTAAACAACAACCAACCGCAACCGCCTCAAACGTGGGGAATGTAAATTTTTTTACTGAGATGAAATGAACAATACAGCATTGAGACAAATGGGCTCAAGATGGATTTTGTCGGCTTCCAGCAGTTACCACAACCACGTGTTTGTCAAGTTCTTCCTATACCTCAGGAAGTTTTAGACCGACTTAAAAAACCTAAACAACCAGTTGAAAACAAACCAAACTAAAATTTTTTACTGAGATGAAATGACCGAAGAAGTTGAAACGGTAGATTTGACACCACAAACAAAAAGTTCAGAACCATTGTCAAAACCTGTCAAAGAACTTACAGATGAGGAGAAAAATTCAATAATAGAAAGTGCCAGGTCTGGAAATACAAACCCTAACTATAAAGTCACTTTTCATAGAAATGGAACGGCTAGTATCTCAAAAAAAGACAGACTCTCACAAATAAAATATTGAAGTCTGAAGGAGCTTTCGAGACAACAGATGGGAAGGTATACTTCACTGACCAACAGTTCATTATAGAACATCTCATTGACTTAGAGTCAAATATATTCTAAAACTTTACAACAAACACAAAAAGTTGAAAGGAAAACAAAAACAAATGGCATATGATATTTATGAAGATACTAACGACACAACCATACCTGCAAGTGAAGTAAAGTCAGAGGAACCGAAAAGTGACGAAAAACCAATAGAAGAAGGTGAGCCAAAAACTGAAGATAAACCAAAACCAAAGGTTAGTTCCCAAACTAAACCAACTCAACTTCATAGCTGGTATGGGTTGGCGCAAAGACTTATGGCAGCAGGCGGTTATGTAAAGTAAAGAAAAAAAAAAACATTTTTTTATTTTTAATAAAATGCCCCCGTATAGAATGGATAGAAGGTCTGCTAGAATAAAAGCAGAGTTAGAAAGATATGGTTGGAAAGTTTCAAAGAAGTTTAAATATAGGAAGGAAAGACCCATAAAAGTCTATGACAAAACTGCTGGTCTGACCTATGAAATGGACTTGGAAACAGCACGCGCAAATTATCCAAACAGGTTAGAGAGGTTAAAGAAGAAACGTCTTATGGACATGCCTTTCGATGTTTCTGAGCCTCAAGTTGAAGGACACGACGGCTTTGCAGATTCTACTGGAAACATGACGAACATTGCATCTTTGAGAAGGAAAAAGGGAAGGGTGAAGACAAACATGCTCATGGAAGAACAAGATATGCATATGAGAAGTATGTGAAGTTAGAAGTCAAATTACATCTGGTCGAACCTTTACAGTAAACTTTGACGAAGGAAAGAACAAAGAAGGCTTCATGGGAGTACTTGCTGCCATACAAGATGGAAATAAGAAAGGAATACAATCTCAGATTGACCATAAAGATTTGGATGGTCACATTTACTATGCACATGGCAATGTCACAACAGCCGCAACAACTTCTTGACGCTTTCAAGACTACAAAGAGAGAACAAATGGTTGACTCCGACTCAGACATTTTGAATGCAATTGAAGGAATTGTAAGCGTGAAGTTCGAATGGTACCAACCTAACCCTCAAGCAGTCAGACAACATGCTGGATACTTCCCCTTCATAAATAAGTCTGAACATTGACTTGACAAGCGTATGGAATTTACAATTCAATTGAAACAATTGTCAATGAACCTTGCATTTCTTACATGTCTCAGGAACTCTGGTCTTGTTTCAGAAGAGAAGATGAAGTATCTTGAGTCATGTGTGAAGACAAGGTACATTCTCAGAGGTCAATTGTCAAAGATTGCACCGTTGGCAAATGTGAATATCCGAGTCAACATTCCGACTGAGAAAGGTTCTTCACATGACCGACTATGTTGTTGACAAAGACTTACCATGGTTGAAGATTGTAATTGTCCACACACTTCATGTTGAACGAAAGTCTTACAAACCCATTTGTTCGGAAAAGGCAAATGCAACATTGTCAGAGCTGTTAACATTCTTTTCGAGAAAGGTTTGTTGGAACCAATTCCAGATGACAAGCTGAACAGAAACTTTTGTACCAAAAGACGAAACAAACTTTTCATTGTTAGCTAAGACCAAAGTTGTTCCAGACAAAGTTATAGCACAAAAGAAGTACACTGTTCCAAAAGGAGTTGGATTGTTCGGATACCAACCTGAAACCAGAAGAACTTCCAATGAGGTTGCAAGAACTTCAAGAATGCTATAAACAAACTTCCATTGAGACATCCAATTGACGTCAATTGTATTGGAGAGCATCGAGTTAGGTCAGAAGGTTTTATATGAAACAGGTTGCTTCGACGATGTTTATGAGATAGCAGCGAAGTTTCTCAGAAGATAAGAGACTCACTTGAATTTCCACGAACTGGACGCCATTGGTTGCGACAAGTTCGACTCAACGAAAAAATATACTATGTCGACCTTAACGCTGCGTACATGAGGTTTCGTCAATAATATCCCGACTGGAATTCCAAACGAAAAGATGGTGAGTTCCAAGGAAGGAATATACAGTTGGAAAAGTCATACAACAACTGTATGATATTAGGAAAAGCTTAAACCCAAACTTGCAATGACACTCAAATTGCTTATGAATTCAACATGGGGATATTCCATTAAAAAACTCAAAAGATGAAGAGTAAACATATAAGAAGGTCGACACTTTTTGAAAGGTTCTCCCTTTTGTTTTGAATAACGAATTTACTCAAGGTCAAGGTGGCTTTAGTAACCACAGTAAAACCTATTGTCGAACATTGGTCTTATTCCTCAGTTCGCAAGGCAGTCCTTGACAACTACAATGATTCTCTCCGATGTTAAATCGAAAGTGAAGGTTTACTATGAGAACATCGATGCACTCATGACGAACGAGGAAGGCTATAAAAAACTCATTGAAATGGGTTTAGTCGGTGAGAAGATGGGCTGTTTTAAGCTAGACAAGGTATTTTCCCGAAGTTCATGTCCTCTCCAAGCGTAAGTACGGGGGCATACTTGAAGACGGCACAGAAAATAAAACATTGCATGATAAAAAATTTTTATTCGAATTTGAATCGGACAGGTCGAGTTACACATTCTTGGTCTCAAACTCATATATAACCTGTTTGTTTTGTATTTTCTGTCGACTATGGCACGAGACACGAACATTGACCAAACGGACAAAAAGTGGTCATTTCAGATGGTCACGCAGCCAATCGCATTCGAGCACTTCGAAGAAGCCTTACGTTCCGC